>NW_023596461.1:2565156-2835156 GCF_011947565.3 Pollicipes pollicipes
CTTGCTCGAAATACATTCAGGGAATGGTTTTTAGGTCTTCGGCTTGTTGCAACGTTTGCTATGTACGATTCGCTACGACACTCATATGTTTCAACACATTCCCTTCAAAAATATTATGAAATGCGATGTAGTGAAAAAGCTATAGAAACTGTAGTATGAAAAGCATTCTATTGCGGTGGTTCTATGAAACCTGATGATAGAAAACATGATATTTTAAAATGCGGCACCATAAAATACGTACAAAGGGTAAACGATGAACCACATAAATGTTACAAATGACAACTTATAATATGATATGTTAAGCTTAGAACACACACGTAGATGAGTGAAACATGTTGTAAGTACATGGAATGCGCATTGACAAAGATCATACGCCTGCATGCATATGGCCAAGGCTATCTAACGCTTCAGCGGATCCCTGGCCAGCACAAACGCGTTTCCGCGAGATGCTGGCCGCTCTAGGCGCATGTTCTAGGGAGTCAATGCGGTTAAATCTGCCGGGAAATTCTGTGGCCGGGATTGTACGCCACATGCATATGGTGTACTATCCCGGCCACCAGAATTGGCCTAAAACTAAGACGCATGACACATCTGCATTTCGAAATGCGAATTCCGATTTCCTCAGAGCTGATGGCATAGTGATGTCGGAGGCAGGCGGTTCCAAGTTGCCGCGGCATGGTAAGGAAAAGCTCGCTTGGGGGCTTCCATTCGGCACCCAGACAGGTGGAGGGGCATTGGCATAGAAAAGGGCACTCCCTTGATGGAACGATTCTGTGCACCTTGGCGCCTTGAACACTTACAACACGTACCCTTTTCCCGCTTCACTCTATCCCTCTTTTGCCACCTTACACCCTCTCTTTCAAGAAGTTGTCAATCAGGGGTCAGCCAAGAGGCTCTAAAGTCAGCGTTATATGCTGGCTACGTTTCATGCCATGCATAATCCTAGCGGCAAATATTCGTTCCTGTAACCCAAATAATAAGTCATATTCTACAACTTGTGTTTTATGTCCTTGTGCACCTCACCTCTCGCAGTTTTGGAGAAAAGTAAGTGATCTGCATCTTAAATTTTCTGTATTTGGACGACGCTCCGTCACGCTCCGTCCACGACCGGGCCGCCCTCGGCCCCTTCGGCCACGTCCACTGCTCGCGGCACCCGCCATTGCGCCTGCGCCTGCGGGGTGCCCCACCCAGCACAACACATTGCCTCCGGCGCTTTTGCGCCCAGGCTGCCACCTGCCGGATTAACCTCTGCGCCGCACCTCTCCATGGTGCGTCCCTTACGGGCCTGGAAACAGGAGGCAGCACGGCCAAGGGGCGGTGAAGTCCGTTGGCAGACAGCAAGCACCCGCCATGACTCGCGCTTTCGCCTTACAGTGTCTCCCAGCTGGCGTGTTATGGACACTCTCCGTGGGCGGTCTGTACGACCACTCGCTCCATCAGTACCCTTCCATTCAACGTCGATGGCGGGGTCTCTCTCCGTTTCGTACAGTACGTCATCAAGAAGTTTCAGGGCCCGGTGTACACTTCGTTGGAAGAGAACGGAACGTGCCCCAGCCTTTCCCGAAGTGTTGGCCACCAACGGATGGACCCAGTTACCGAAGTGCGAAACCTGACCGTGTGCCCCGGGCGGTCCGAACAGGTACATGGCCCCAGTATAACCGGTGTCTTTTCATGACGTCACGCCTGGAGTCCGGCGAGGGGCCGAAAAACGAATCGTCCGCTTCTGAGGTACCAAAATCAACGCCATAGTTCTCTCCAGTCGAGCTACCCCCCCAAACATGCATCTTCGCAGGAGCAGAATTGTAATATGGCTCCTTCTGTATGGTGTCCGTAATAGTTGAACTGTGCCGTTCGGACGGAATTTCGCACTTGCCCTTGCTTCTGTCTATTGCATTTACAACATGACTGGTGCAGCCGCCATTTCGGCAGGGCACGCTGTCGGAGCTGCTCAGTAATTTGGTGAGATGAATGTGTCCGCACGGCAGATACGCGCCATGCCCACGTCACTGCTACCGACGCAAAGCTGCTGGACGCTCCCTGGCTTCAAGTTACACAGTGTGCTGGATTTACCGCCGCACCCAGAATATCGCAGCCAATTTACATCGAAGTCAACATGTACCGTAGAAGCAGCCACTCAAGAGCTAAAAATTCTGCATGGGGCGATTCCGCATCGCGGTGCACATCCGGTGCTATAGGCCATGTTATGGGTTCAAAAAAATGATAGCTGCTGGGCAAACGGCGACATGTCATGCAAAGTTCGTTAAATGTGGAGGTTCAAAAACGAGCACAATGATACAAACATCATCCAGAGAGGTAGGCTGGCATCCTCACTCGCTGTACAAACAAAGGCAATTTCACGTCGACGCATGACTTAGGCTGGTTCCATTCAATCAGCTCACCGCGAGGAATTGGGAAAATTTAGTCTTTTCGCGTTGTGATTTATGAACAGATCTCATCTTGCACTCGCCTTACATTAAATTTAAATCATTTAACTCCTTCAGAGTTTTCTGACAAGCTTTGCGATCCCCCAACTGCGCAAATCAACGACGTGAGATCAAAGTGAAAGCCGGACGACATCCGTCCATCGTCGGTCTGATCAACCTGGGCTCGCTCTCTTGTCCGCAGCCATTAAAGCCCCACGTTCAAACGCTCGCCTGCGTTTCACTTTGCTACATCGCACAAACAACTAGATCAAAAGTCACGTCATCAGAAGGAAACACTATGAACACGAAGACGTATCACTACTGAACGATATCAACGCAACTAACCACGCGGCCTGCACCAGAAGGCGCTCCTACTTAAGCTGTCCTATACGACGTCCTATACAAGAAATGGAGCATCCACTGCAGATACGGTCATTGCCAGGAGGGGAGGGGGGGTACCCAGGTTGTGCTGCGTGTCGCGTGTGTGTGCGGCGTGGAATGCGCCGATGAGGAACGAGGTCGATAGATCGCTATATATATATATATATATATATATATATATATATATATATATATATATGCGCTACACGACTATAGATCAGGAAACACCCGCCCCGCCCTCAGTATTTGCCATAAAAGGACCAATTTCTTGGAAGCCATGGGCTGTGCCAGAGTGTAATGCGGTATGACAGTCATGGGTCCAAAATCGAGTTTAGTGGTAAAGCTTTCACCTGGCTGTGCCGTAAAGAGGGTGTCAAGGAATGGGAATCAAGACGTAGTGCCGCGCGCCGTCTGTTTGTGCGGCGTGGAACGCGCCAATGAGGAACGGAGCCCGAGGGCCCGTTCTTCATTGGCCGCTGGAAGCCCATTCCTTACTTAGGGGTAAGCTCATTCCTTAGCTATGACATCATGGCCCATGCCCATTTTCTACTCGGCCGAGGGGCGAAATAAGCGCGTTTTTACAAGTAAGTCGTCAGAGCTGACACAGCGACGCCTCGCAACGGTCGGTGCGGTGTTGATGGTCTTGTATTTCTGTGTGAAAAGTGTGATCGATATGATGCCTTTGGCCAAAGATCGCTTGCCAGTGCAGTTACCCGAACAATTTTTGAGTGCGCTATTACTGCGCGGTTTATGTCTCCATGGGGCTGAATCAGCTGATTCTTGTTGTGCCCATATTTGAAATCAAAGACGTTCTTCTTTGGCGTGTATCTGTGGCGCCACCTCGATGAGTGGGGCTTGTGTTGCAAGCCAATGAGAAACCCGGCCCTGAAGCGAACTACGCTTGAAGCATCTAATAACACTCCCACACCTGCGCTGTCAGTGTGTCGCCACTTAAGCACTGGATCCTTGCGTGTCGTCTTAGATGGATGGTGCCTGCGCCCAGAATGGTGCATTAAAGTTGTGGCTATCGCGCTTTTCCAAGAAATTCTGCCAAAGCGCTGGACCCCAATCATAGTTCTGCATGTGTATATCACTCCGTCCACAGTTGTGATTTCTCCATAAAATTAATAGAAGGCCGCGAAAGAAGTAAGCGAAATATTGTTACCTGTGTTAGTGGCCAGCAGAGGCTTAGATTTCTGACCTAATTAGCATTCATGACAAATTACTCACGAACGCAATCCGACTCTTGAACAAGGCCCTTGTAATTAAGCAACGAGCACAAATGAAGCTGTGTGACTTTGTCTTCGTGTGCATTGTATTTACTCACATAAATTGCTGGGGGTCCATCCACAGCCTCCAAGCCTCAACTCCTCAGATGGGCGATGGATTTACTGCACAACATGGAAGTCAGCAGGCGAGTACAGATGCAACAAGCAGCAATGAACTTCACACTAGAGAGACAAGGGAATCAAGCAAAAATCACTGTGCACCTGACTGGCACCTTATTGACAAGTGGTGTTACAAGATGACCTCGGTGCATATAGATGGGTCACAACAGCCATACTACTGTTTAAGACTGTCGCATTCTCATCCGGCCACGATCAGAAGCAATCACGACAATTACCATGTAATGTCGTTTTTGCGATACAAACAGGTCAGGGAAGCCTGGATACAACGCGACAAATTTGAACACAATTACACCTCAGCCAACTGGTTGGCTTGGTTATATTGCAACTTCCATACGTGCAAATGCGTCTCATTGAGGGCGGCCGATGGCCGATGGGTGTCCCGAGTGTGTGGAGAAAAGCACTTGCGAGCCGTGTGTCGGTACAGACTTTCATAGGATGTTTGGTTTCGGCAACATGCTCACACGTAATATCTTTTTCTGAATGGTCCTTGGACTGTTTTTGTTATACCGCCCCTCAACATGGCCAGTTATGTAAAGCGGCCTATTCGTGTAATTAAAGTGGCCTATTTGTGTACTCGGCTATATATGCATTCCAATTTGTAGTTGTGTTTGTTTTGCTCGAAATCCATCCACGAGGAGGCTTTTCATCTCTTCAACTTGTTGTGACCTTTGCTATGTTCGGTTCGTTACATCATTCATTTGTTTCAACACATTACCCCAAACATACTATAAAATATGACGTAGCCCAAAGTGCTTTAAAATACTGTGCCATAACATACCATTATATCAAAACGATATTATACAAAGAGGCCATAACACACGATTCTTTAAAATACGACACTATAAAATGCGTACCAGAGCAAACGACGAATTATGTAAATAAATGTTCTAAAATGATAACTTATGAAAGGATATGCAAAACCTTCAGTACACAAACAAAGAAGTGTGAAACAAATTGTAAGCACATGAGACGCGCATTGGCATGCAAGTACCATACACGTGCATAACTATGGCGTACAATCACTTGGACCACCAGGTGTGGCTTAAACCTCGGGCGCATGACCTAACATTTGGGTTCTGAAATGCGAATTTCTCAGAGTAGAAGGCATAGAGACGTCGGAGGCAGGCGGTTCCAAGTTTCCGCGACATGAGAAGGAAAGGCTCGCTTGGTGGCTTCTAATCGGCACCTGCAGGTGCACATGGGCCTGACATGGACATGAGACATGGACATGGAGGAGTGCGCTCCCTCAGTGAAACGAATCCGTACATCTTAGCGTCTTGAATACTTACAGCACGAATATCTATTCCGCCACTTTTCACCCTCTCTTTCATGAAGTTATCAATCGGGGGTCAGCCTAGGGACTCGAGAGTCAGTGTTATATGCGTTTCATACCAGGCACAATTCAGCGGCAAATATTCGTTCCTGCAACCCAAATAACGCGTCATATCTTACAAGCTGTGGTATGTGCCGTCGAGCACTTAACCCTTCGCAGTTTTGGGGTGAAGTGAGTGGTCTGCTGCTTAAATTTTGCGTATCTGTGGGGAATTGGGTGTCCCTAGCGTGCCCAGTCCGCTAAGGATGAGTGCCACCAGCAGTCGCTGCGCGTTCCTGCGCTTCCCTCATTTGTCGGGGTCCTCTTGCGTGCGCCTCTCTCGCAGAACATAGCTATATGAGAAGATTTTGTTTTAACCACCGTCCGCCCTGGCACGTGAGGATCCGGCCAAGCCGAAAACAGCATTACAAGGGAGCCACGCGGGAGCAACATACCCACGGGGGAGAGTCTTCCCGTGTACGGCTGTGCGCCCTTGACCACTATATCCAACCCCGCCGTTTTGCCTGGTAATAATATCTTAACGTGGCAGAAGCGGACCCAAATGCATCGAGGAGATTTAAGCCTTGAGCTCCTGGTACACATGCCTAGAGCGGTCAGCATCCCGCGGAACCGCGATTGTACTGGCCAGGGCTCCGCTGGATGTTAACCCTGGGAGACCCATCGTCCTTAAAGGAGCTGTTCCACATTTGCTTCCAAATCGCACACGAACTTGTGCAGACTATCTCGCTTCGCCTGATTTGAAATCGCCCAAGGATGTATGGTGTCATGAAAACGTCATACGAATCCTGCCCCCTCAGTAGCCAAATTCTTTTGTCGAAGATCAAGGCAAATATGAAAATAGATTTATTCATGCCCTCAGTACGTCAGCTCGAACCAACGCATCTGCAAAAAGGAAGTGGCTCTTGCTCAGTTTGCCTTGTTTGCAACTTTTGCTTACGAAACGTGTTTTGTGATATATGATACTGGCATTTGGGCAGTTCTTCTAGTTAGCATTGTCACTCTCTCTTCCCACGCCTCTGCGATGCAATCACACATTTGTGTGCCCTCAAGGAACCACTCACTGCTATTCAAATCACTCTTTAACATCGTAAGTTATGTTTGTGTCCTATGTAAAGCATATCAGGCCAGTTCGCTGCCAGCGCGGTGTTGGTGCGGCTACTGGGTCGGTAACCGGTGCACCTATGCTGGACGACGACTCGCTCCCTCGCCTGACGTCCAGGGTGAAGACTATTTGGACGACGTTCACTCACCCCTCGTCCACGACGGATCCGCCCTCGGCTCCCTCAGCCACGCCCTATGCTTGCAGCACCCGCCATTGCGCCTGCGCATTCCGCGGTGCCCCGCCCAGCACAACACATTGCCTCCGGCGCTTTTGCGCCCAGGCTGCCACCTGCCGGATTAACTTTTACGCGGCGCCGCCCCATGATGCGTCCCTTACGGGCCTGGAAACAGGAGGCAGCACGGCCAAGGGGCGGTGAAGTCCGTTGGCAGACGGCAAGCACCCGGCGTGACTTGCGCTTTCGCCTTACAGTGTCTCCCAGCTGGTGCGGTATGGAAACTCGCCGTGGCCGGCCTGTACGACTTGCCCTCCCCCCCCCCCCCCCCCCGCTGCCCTTCCATTCAGCGCCGACGACGATATCTCTATCCGCTCCGAACAGCCCGTGATCAAGAGGTTTCAGGGCCCGGTGTACGCCTCGTCGGAAGAGGACGGAATGTGCCCCAACCTCTCCCAAAGCGTTGGTCACCAACAGATGGGCCCAGTTACCGCTGTGCGAAACATGACCCCGCACCCCGGATAGTCCGAACTGGTACCTGGCCCCAGTAAAACCGTTGTCTTTTCAAGCCTGGAGTCCGGCGAGGGGCCGAAAAACGAGTCGGCGACTCCTTTGCTACCAAAATCAATGGCAAGTCTTTCGGGTCACGCTACCTCTCAAACATGCATCTGCGCAAGGGCAGAATTGCAGTGTGGCTCCCCATGCACGGTATCCGTACTAGTTAAATCGTGTCATTTGGATGTTATTGCTCTTGCTCCTGTCTACTGCATTTATTACATGGCTAGTGTAGCCGTCATTTCGGCAGGGCGCGCAGTGGGAACTGTTCAGTAATTTGGTGGACTGAATGCAACTGCGCGGTAGATACATACCATGCCCACGTCACTGCAAGTGACGCAAGGCTGCTGGACGCTCCCTGGCTTCATATTACCCAGTGCGCCGGATCTACCACCGCACCCAGGATGTCGCAGCCAATTTACATCGAACTAAGTGCACACTGCAGGCGGCCACTAAAAAAAAAATATGCATGGGGTGATCCCGCATTGCAACGCGCATTTTGTACCTTCGGCAACGCCATGGGTTCAAAAATTGGCTAGCTGGTGGGCAAACAGGGACATGTCTCGCAACTTTCGCTAAATGTGGAGGTTAAAAGACGAACGACGAGATGAATCCCATTCCGAGAGGTAGGCTGGCTTCCTCACTCGCTGTACAAACGATGGCAATTTCACGTCGATGCATGACTTAGGCTGGTTCCATTCAGTCGGTTGACCGCAGTGAATCGGGAAAATTTAGTCTTTTCGCATTGCGATTTACGAACACATCTCACCCTGCCGTTACCCTGCATCAGTCACCTCAATGCACTTCTTCCGAGCTTCCTGAGAAGCTTTGTGATCCCCCTCCTCAACTGCGCAAATCAACGACATGAGATCAAGGTAGAAGCCGGACGACATCCGTCCATCGTCGGTCTGGTCAGCCTGGTCAAGCTCTCTTGTACAGCCATCAAGGTCACGCGTTCAGGCGCTCGCTTACGTCTCATTTTGCTACATAGCATGAACAAGTGAGTCAAAAGCTCCGCCATCAGACGGGAACACTATGTAGACGAGGGCGTTCTTGAGGACGACGACTTTTGACATTTGAGCAAAGTCAAAGTAACTAACTGCGCGGCCTGCACCAGAGGACACTCCTTCCTAAGCTGTCCATCGCGCACACGGTCATTGCCGAAATGGGGGGGGGGGGGGGGGTGCTCAGGAGACAGCCGCACACGGCATGGTGCGAGGAGGGGCTGTTGGCTCGTGGCCGTGCTCCGGTGTCGGACGGCTGCAGCTCCACGCCCATGTGTGCTCTCTGCCCGCACCGCCTCGGGCCACATGCTCAGCTCTTCCGCCGCCTTCTTCTTGCACATTTGCTGCCACACTGCTTGCTATCCGGTTGTGCTGCCCCGACTGAGCTGTCTGTTCTAATCCAATGTTCTCCCCTTGCTCCGCGATTTAAAGTCCCGCCATCAGAAAAGTTTGATTCGCTCCGGCCCTTGCCGTGATGAGTCGCCGAATATGCAAACCTGGCCCGCACTACGACCAATCCACCCGCGGTATCCATGTGCTTCATGGACTCGAGGTTACGCGCCGTCTCTTGTGGCAAAGCAGGTGCATCGGCGAGAAAACGACCAGGAGGCTTTAATGTGGGCTTCCTGTCGAAGGCGCTCGTCATCTCTTTAGCCAAACAGGAGGCATCGTCCAGGAGCGTCACGCTGCCCCATGGCCTTGTCTGGTCTTTTGAGGGCACTCGTCGCCGCTGATTCCGAAACGGTATCAGTGCGACGTTTGAACCATTACGGCGACCTGACCAGCTGGTGGTAATCTCGTCCCGCCGAGACCTGGCGTCCGCCTATCCTTAGTTCTCGTCGGTGGGGCCGCAGCCGGCGCTGACGCCCCCGTGGCGGCGTCCCCAGCGCTTGTTTTTGGTCCCCGTCTGGACCCGCGAGGGAAGTGGGACGTCACTCTCCGTCTGATGTGTGTGTCGTCAGATACGCGACCATCGCTGGAGCCAAGACCAGAAGGTATTGACGGGGGCGCGAAATTTGCAGGCTAGGCCAAGTGTATGCTTACGTAACCATTCACAAGTATAGTCTGCACCCGTGTAAGAGCCAGGAGCAGGAGAGCCGTCCCCGCACCTGTTTGTTCTTCGTTTAAAAAGCCTGTTTGCTGTACTTCACACCATGTTTAGATCAAAAACTGTTCATCCGTAACGAAATAAATGTGATTTTGCGTAGCACTACTGCTATCCACATACAGCACGGACCTTTCACCTCAGGAATCCCGCTACTCCTGGATTAAAAGGCTGGAGCGGCGACAATTTCTAAAGTTCCGCAAGACGTAATGAATAAGACGAGAGAGGGTTGCATAACTAACGTTGAGTTTCTAGTTATAACACGGCCCTGACAATTCTTACTATCACACAGCCTCGGCTACATACAGCATGATTCCGAAAGCGAGGGTTTCAGAACAACGGAAGAGCGTGACCAGCACGCGAATGCGTTTTTCTTAGCCCATAAAATATTGCGCGAATTTTTCAAAGCCAAAGTGCTGTACATTTAGGGGTACCAAATTGCAGGGTGTGAAGTTAAACGTAGTAAATTTTAGTTTCTTTATACTAATACCGACGAAGTTCGGGACAGAAGTAATGGACAAAAATCCTGGGCCTAGTGCTAACAGTTGGCAACTTCGATCTGGCATCACAACTGATGCCATTGATAATTTCGCACAACGTTACAGAAATTCTAGTGACGAAAAGAGGGCCATAAAAGAAGCATACCTGAAGGGTTGTGGCAGCATGGACTATATTCTCGAGCATGTCATGTGCACGACAGTCGCTGACGAGCCCCGCATTCGACAAATCATTGGAGACATGATCGAGTGTAAGGCTGTCCCCGAATTCCAACGATTTGTGAGGGACGACTCGCAAGCGAAAGAAAGCCGTAAAAGAAAAGCAAATGACGAAGCTCTGGAAGCAAAACGGATACGGCAAGACATGGGAACAATGGCAAACAGACGGGCACAGAACTTCGCTCAATTCCTTGACTACTTGGAGGCCAAATACAAGGATGATGATAGCTGCGAGGACTATCGCACAGAAGAGGAGTCATCCGAAGAAGAAAGCGATGACGCAGACGCAGAAGTGGTGGCCGGTAAACGCAAACGGTGTGAATAGATACATCTAGCGTCATTGCCGTTAACATCGCCTTCCTCTGTATCCAAACTTAAAGCTTCGTTGCTTGATCACTGACCAGTATTCCTCCTCCTTACCTGTGTGCGTGAAACCTCTTCAAAGTCCATTCACAAATTGTCGGTCTAAGTTTCCCATAAGCCATATATTTTCGCACAAAAACGGTGTAATTCCTACCTGAAGCACCCTCATTTGACTGATGTGCTTACCACACCCATCTGCAATACAAATGCGGAACGGAAATATGGCCGCCACTTGTACCGCGCCCGGGAGCGGTACACCTGATAAGCGGACACACGGGCAAGCAGGCCAACGGAGCAGTTTGGTCCGCTTGCTACAAGGCGGTCAACGAAGCAAGAACACTGCTCTGCGCTAACCCATCTATTGCGTACGAGATGATTACGATAATGGGCTAACAAAGCATGAGACGAGCAGCTTTGGCCGGCCCTGGCTGGCGGGTCCCGTCCGCGAGCATTCCGCGCCGCCGGGGAGGGGGAGCTTCCGAAGGGCAGCGGCCATCCGCCGCGCCTCCGCCGCCCGCTCTGGTGACGTGGCGGGGCGGAGCGCGCCGCTCCGGCGTCTCCAGGCCCTCTGAGTAGCTGGGCGTCGAGCGATCGGGCACGGCACTGCGAACATGGCCTCGGCCACCGCCCAGGCACGTGCCTGCCCCCCGGCGGGCCGCGCGCGGCAAGAAACGACTGCGAGGGTGGTCGACATGGCTGCGGCATGGGCCAGGGCACCGCGCGCAACACGGCAGGCTCACCCGACCGGGCAATACGACCCACTGACTGGCGGGGGCAGAAGCGGGAATGGCGGCTGGGGTGGTCGAGGTACGGACTCGGCCGTCAAGTTAGGCCGGGCTGAGCCAGGCTCCGCACCTCGGCCCTCCCTCTAGCCGCTCTTCGGCCAACGTCAGCGCGTCCGCACACACTCTGCCTAACACATGACACCTTCAGACCAAGCCCCTGCGGTCTCGGCGGCGCTCGGCTCCCGAAGGCGGCTGGAGTCGGGCGCAGACCACAGGCCACACCGCCGCCGCCTCCGGAGTCCGGTCGCCGACACCCGCACACCGCGCGCACTAACCACGCACGGGGGCGCGTCTGCGCCGTGACGGCCGCGGAGCACATCACAAAAGCGGGCAAGCGTCTACTCCAGGGCGACAATACGTGGCCAGCGGGGGCGGCGCCGCGACCGCCCGGGCGCCGCCGCCTGAGGCAGGGAGGGGGGGGGGGGGGACAGCGGACTTGAGCGCCACCCAGCGGGCCCGCCCCGTATCACAAGTCCGCCGGCGAACGCGCGGCCTGACTAGGGCCGGTCCCGGCGCGCCGCACTCTTTGAGATCGGTCTGCCGGCGCCGCCGCCGCCTACGCGATCGCCTGCTGCATGAACTCGAGGAAGCGGCGGCCGTACACCTCCGGCCCCACCGTGGAGATGCCCTCCACGCCGCTGCCGTACTTGACCGTCTTGGCCGCCTTGGCCGCCTGCTTCTTCACGCCGTAGTGCGTGAGCACGTCGATGATGGCCAGGAAGTAGATGAACTTGGTCGAGCCGTCGCCTGCGGCGGACGCCCAGAGACCGGTCACAACTTGTGGGACACACGGCGCGAACACGGGCTACAGAGGGCGACCCCTACGACGTCGTACAAACGGTAGTCGGGGCTCACGCTCGACATTGCGAATTTTTTTCACGATCAGACGCTTCTCTAGACTGCGCTCAGTAGTAAGTTTCTTAAACCGGGAGTTGCACACTGGTCGCTGAAATTGTATACTTTGATTTATATTTGTGTGATTCATATTCTCAACGCAAAAGACGCAGGGTGTCACAAAAATTACGAAGGTTAACAATTTAAAATGGCGTGTACAATTTGACCAGAAACGTGGGCAAACGCCCGCGCCCGTGTTTGCGCCAGGCGCAAACGCACACCAAACGTGCATTTCGGTAAACCCACCGGATTTCTCAGTGTACGTGATCAACGCAGTTGTTTGCGGCGCAGACGTATCCGCCTACCGCAACCGACTGCGCGGCCGCCAGCTGCTCGCTGCCTGTCGCACTGGGCGGCGCCTGCCGTCGTCGGCACCCGGACCGGTCGGCGGCGAGCCTCTCCGCCGCGCAGAGACCCTCACTCCCCCCCCCCCCCTCCCCATCCTCCCCCAGGCTTCTCCGCCATAGGCCCGTCCCCGCCGGCTTCCCCACCGCATGCCGCTGTGGCCGCCGCCGGCGGCGGCGCGCCTCACCCTCGCTGCTCGGAATGGCGTAGATATCCTTGTGCGGGTCGATGTCGTCCGAGCAGAGGCGCTGGCGGTCGGCGATCTGCGGCGAGTCGGGCGGCGTGGGAACGCTGGACGGGCCGCCGCCGGGCGCGCAGCCCGAGCCGCACGAGTCGTCCTCCTCCTCCACCAGCGCGCCCTCTTCATCCGGCTCACGCGACTCGTCTTGCCGCTCGCGCTCGTGCCGCTCCACGTCGTGCACGCCCAGCAGGAGCGAGTAGTCCATCAGCTGGAGACGGGTAAGGAACTGCGGGCGGAGGGCCGTGGTCACAACCTCAGCAGGAGCGAAGAATGCCACCTGGAGACGGTTGAGAAACTGCCGGGTAAGCCGTGCTATACCACTAAGGGGCAGCTTGAGAAGGAGCAATTACGCTCCAATCGTGACATGGCACGGCCCGCGGGAATGGAGCACCAACCAGGCGGGCCAGCCATTCGGTGCTGGTGGGTAATCATCCTCTGCATGCACAACACCACTCGGGATGTCTAATACCACCGTAATGTTTACCAAGTACGATAAATCGATCGACCTTATGGATCCAAACTTGAGCAGACCGACGGAAATGATCCATACAGCTAGTAGAACCTTTAAACGTTACCCCAAAAAATGGCGTCACGCATTGTGGTCAAGGGAAAATCCACTGGTAACGCCAATAAACCGCATGCCAAGCAATATAAACGCTCGGTGGGCCTCTCACGAGCTGATAATTAATGCACCAAATGGTCCGGTCTCCTCGATTAGCTGTCCAACAGCGGGAAACGAGGCACGAGACCAGACAAATAGGCAAACACGGGCTGGCGCTCGAGTGCTTGCGGCCCAGGGCTGGCATTTGGAACGCAAATGCCATAAGCCCCACAACCACGGTCCAACAGTGCGGCAGCAAACACAGAGGCAATTTGAGCCCATTGTGACCACAAACGCCAGACAATGCTGGCACCCACCCTCAGAGCGGCTCGAGAGCACATGGAGCAAATCAAGTGCCGACAAAGCAGACTACACGCCGCCCGGCGAAACTCCAGTCACGGACGGGTAAGCCATCAAACAGACAACAGGGACGAAGTCAGCAGATGCCTGACCCGCCCCAGGCGCCGGTGCTCACCGCGACATCGGCGGACAGCGTGTCCATCAGCTTATCCTTGGCCAGGTCGCCGATCACCACGTGCATGCCGTCCTTGACGAAGTCGTTGTCCTTGAGCGTAGGCAGTTCCTTGCGCAGCTCCTTGGTGGTGGCATCCCGGTCGACCGTGGAACCCTTCAGGTCGTACTTCCTGGCGGGTCGGCAGCGGCCGGTCAGCCGCCGCCGCGCGTAAACGCGAGAGATGTAGTGCTCTTCGAGCACACAATACGCGCGGCGGGCGTGGAGCGACGCGACGGCTCGGGAAGCGCGCCAGGGGCCGTCAGACAGCGTATGGGAGGACCTGGGGCCCTCGTCCGACGCGGCTAGAAGGCCTCGAGCGCGTCGGTTCAGTCGCCGCGGCAAACCAGCCAAGGTCAGCCTGCGTTCGAGCGAAGACGCCCGGCAAGCATCCGACGTCCACGGCGCGCCAAGGAACCGACCACCAGAGGAAAAACGCACCGGAGACAATGCGCACATATGGTACGACAAGCATCGCAGAATATACGTCAGATGGGATGATAACCCCTGATGCCGCTCAGGCGGTAAGCGACCGTCTTCGGAGTCCAGTATAACCGTCAGCACTGGAGGACGTCGATTAAGTGTCCTCACGTCCTCCCTGCCGTTGTCGCCGCCGCCAGCCCGATTATCCTCCGCCGTGCAGGCGATGCTAAGCGGTCAACCGCAGGGAAAAGCGCCACTCCACTCCGGTGATGCTGTCCTGTCCCCACCCCCTCTCCCAGTGAGTGCAGTCACGCCTACTTGTGCAGCGGCAGGTGGTTGCTGAAGACGTTCCTCATGACGACCAGGTAGTGCTCCAGGCCGTCCACCGTGAACCGGTACATGCCCAGGTACTGGGGCAGCAGCGTCTTGCCGTGCCTCTCCACGATGTACTGGAACACGGCCGGCGCGTCTGTCAGCGCGCCGACGCCGGCACCGGCTCCGAGCACGCCTGCGAGCGGCCGACGGCGCCGACACGGAGCCGCCACCCCGCCCGCCGCTCGAGCGGCGGCCCGCGAGGGCGGCCGGGCCAGTGCGGTGAGCCATAAACACAGGACGCCGCCGCCGGCGTCTGCCTTCAGCGGCACCACCTGCGTTTACCGCCGGCGGAGACATACACTGACGGTATACAAATGGGTGCGCCGCGCCGAGCGACGGAGCAAAAATAGTGCGTGTGAGCTTACGTCGCGCCAAACCGGGCGCGAGGCGGTCATGTCGGGCGCAGAAAATCCGGCGGTTCGCGGGCCAAACACGACCAGTGCGGAGATCACGGAAGATCTCTGCAGACACCGCGACCACACAGCGGCCGTACCGGGTGGTACTCCTTCAGGAATGAATGCATCAGCTCGACCTCCTCGCTGGTCAGGGCCTTGATGATGTACAGCTTGTCGTACGACTGGTAGAACTTGGCGCCAGACTTGCCCGGCGAGTCCATGGGCGTAGCCTCGGACCTGTGTACCGCACTCGCGTCACTGAGGCCGGCCATGTTTAGGGCACAGACGACGTATGGGGCCAAACAGGTGCTCCCGTCTCCTGACCATCTCCCTGATCCGTCACAGGCGCCACATGAACACCACAATGACCTCAATGTCGGGTCGCGATCATGCAGGAGGCTCCGCTTCGTCCGACGGCGCGCCACATACACGCAAACGACCGAACGGATTGCTGAAAACAAGCCGGTCGATGTAAGCGCCAGTTCAGCTGATGATGCTGACCAAAACACAGACCTTGTGGGTTTTCATCATTGGTGGAAATACTGCACGAGATTCAAGTGCAGCTTGGTGGTATCTTCTGTGAATTTCCGGACCTTATCGCAGAATGTGAGTCACCCGGACACATGAGACGCGTGCTGGTGACTCAGCACGTCCTGAGTCCAGCGAGTATGGCTATCGTCAATGACGCATTATTGCAGCTGGTGATGCAGTGAGTTGATCGTACATGTACCCTCCCCGACGCCTCCACGAGACCGCTGGGCATGGCTCCCTGGCTCTTTTTACACATGTTTGGGTTTTCGGAGCCCGCATGAGGAGACTCACGGCTGCGCACGCCTGAACTGACAAACGCGCGCTACTGTTACCCGATAATCCGGGATGCCTGCTCCGGGAAACGCTCGCCTGCATTTCACTCTGCCCTTTATTAAACGCCCGCCAACATTTCACTATAAATACATCATGGCGCTGAAAAATGTCGTGACATTTCGGCATTCATGATTTTTCACACGTGCTGTGGACACTATCACTCTTTTACGATCCTTTTTACCTGCACGGATGGAAGGGGGAGGGGTGCAATCGCTCCGGCATTTCCGAGGCACATACCGCAACATTCAGTACATCAGAATCAAAATTAGACTTGCTCAGCTTCTGGCCTTGAACACCTGAACAGCGCAGTTTCGACGCCCTGCCCAGTCACGTGACTGACCAATGATCTCAGGGTCTCAAAGCTGCGCAAAATACGAAAGTCTGCCTCCACGGCGCCTTCTTTGCTATGTGCACCTAAGCTTTTCATCCCCAGTGATTGCAAGCGTATAAGACGGTTACATCATGTATGCTATAAACGCTTGAGACTTTCATTAAGGTGACTGGAGGTCGCCGTCACACCCCATACAAACTTTGCACACTCGTAGATACAGATGGTTAGGTGCTTGGTCATCTAAGGTCAATATTAAGGAAAAACATTTCATGGCCTAACATTATCGCTTGTAACAAAATCGCCGCAAACTTTGCCTCCATTCTAGCTTTAGTTCCGGCGCATTTGAAGCCAGGCACCGACGGCACACGCGGGGATTTTACCTTGCTTGACCTGACATAAATGCCAACCGTGAAACCTGCGCATTGACCCAAGCGAAAGCCATAAGCCATGTTTGGGCGAAAGCGGGCTTCTGGCCCGTTCCAGAATTTTCGTTCCAAAACGTCGGCCGTGGAACCGTAAGCCGGCGAAAATGATCTGGGCAAATCGAAACACTGTTTGTCAGTCGGATTTTCACAGATTCGCTAAGAACCGTCGTAGAGCACAAATTAAGCTGGACTGAGACTACAACATGATAGCAACAGCAGGGCAGCACATATCACGCTGAAGTCGTGCTACAATGCGACGGATAACACACATCCCATGAACAAACTTCTGCTAAGTAACGTGACCGGGCCTCCGTTCATCCCTGGTATTTGTTAATGTTTCGCACTACCAACAGCTAGTGAAGAGTAGCATTCTATGTTGTGTATTTTTTCCCCAAATTTTCACATCATCATTCATTTTATAGCTTGCAATAAAATACGAGTAGACTGCTGTATTCGTTTGTTTCATGACGCTAGTGAATAAAGCCACAATAGTTTACTTCCACCACTTCCAGTACAGCTAGTGTTTTGTTGGATTACGTACGGTAGTATTTAGCGTTTTTCAGCCGGTTAACTCTCCGGCCGTCACCAGGTATTACTGAGTCCTCAGAGAGCCTGGAAGGTGTCTGGTTTTCAGCCATGTACTCAATGTTGCGTAAAAGCTAGCACACCAGATGAGGACGATAATCCGGACAATTATTCCAACCATGAAGCTGCATGTAGGCATGCAAGAACTGCATTGGCATGCAGTTCTTCCATATCAGCAATCCCACGCTGAGGTTAAATCCTGTAGGACATTTACCTTCATCACTTGGCCCTTCCTGCGTCAGTTGGTTATTCCTATTCTCTTGAGTCACTTGTCAAACAAACCGCGCATTGCACAAGTGCATTTCCTACAGACGCGCCCAACTTCCCTACCACGGAAATCCACAGGAATAAGATGGCTCGGCTGTGGAATGCTGCACTTACAACTGTTATAATGAGTGCTAACACCTACTCCTGACCGCAATGTGGTCGATCCCGCTGCCAATGGCGAACAACCACGATGCCAAACACCACAGCGTTACATGAGCCGCAGATCAGAATGAAAAGTCTTGAATGCATCAGTGTTTGGTCCCATGCCCTGCACACCATGCACCCAAACTGTGCTACATTGCTCTTACCTGGTCAGGGAGTGCATGTAATCATGGTCGTGAATGTTGAACCTCTCGCGCAGATTCCTGAAGACCAGCGGACAGTACTCCTTGACCTTGAAGTGGCTGGGCATGTTCTCCCTGCGGCAGTCACAGACAAGTTATCTGGCTGCCATGCCCATGACTACTATGTCACGATTCTAGCCATGTTTGTTAAGAATGCTTATGGCAGTCAGACAAATCAGCATCATAATTGTGCACAAGCAAATGGAGTACATGATAATATATCACCATAATACATATTTTTGAAGATTTCTGCAATGACATAATTCCATGAAAAACAAAACAAGATAGCTTTTACAGTTATTATTAAGAAAAGTGGAAATCATTTTCCACTATTAGTATGGCTCACATGAGTCAGAGTTCATATGCATCTGCTTGCTTTCTTGCCACATATGCACAATGCAGGTACTTTGATAAACATGGGTGAACTCATTATGGCCGGCCATCAGCCCTGCAAGCCATGTGAACTCTGCCCTCCAACATCCCACAAATCACGATTTTTACCAGTGCAGCACTGCTCCTGACTGGCCAATCTTACGCAAAGCCACAGAAGCAATCCCCCTCATCTCTCATGTCACATTTACCTTAAATCTTACATCCTCAAAATGGAGCTTTTACTGAACATTGGCCTCTGTGACAAATACAAAAGAGTATGCACAGCTGTTGTAAAATCTTGTGCACATGAGCTGTGATTAGTACCTGAAGTCAAATAGCCCAGGGGCCAAATGACCATCTAGGATCATTCCAAGGGGGGTTAGGTGGCTTTGATAATAAAAGGGGCTTGATTTAGCACTGATCATGCTTGGCACACAAGACAGCATATTTGGCTGTACAAAAGCAAACCAATATATGCAAATACCACAAACATTGCCAGTTTGACAACATCTAAATGGCATTTAACTGTTACTTTATTAACTTAATTTTGCAGTTCAGAGCCACAGACATCATTGATATTTAATAATCAAATAGCACCAGATATATTTAAGCAAACTTACTTGTTGAAGAGGTAGTTGTCCACTCTGATCTTAGAGTATGACTTAAAGTCATCTGGCATTAGCATCACAGGTATGTTGATGTGAGTAAGTTGATTTATCTGCAAAACAAATGTCCCACAATAGGCAGTCCAACATAACTAATAACCTACACTGACAATCAATCACAACTACATAGCCTTCAGTCCTAGGCACATACCCAAAGATGAGGGTAGCATATTAAGCTACTTGCCTCAATTCCATTCTACCATATGAGCCCATACACACATGTAATGCTGTGAAATCACAGCCTTTAAGAATCAAAAACACAATGCATGATCATTCTAAGTTGGGTTCACTCATATACCAATGATCCATGCTAACTGATGAGACAAAAGACTGCTATATTTCAAGTGATCATACTACAAAGCAAATAAAGAATAATAATGAAGCAAGGCATCTATACTGACCTGATTAGAATGCATACACATTTCACCAATTATGTGGAGCTCAGCAGCAAGATCACAGTGACAATTCTAGCCCATGCACAAAGTTCTTTCAATGGCCTATGCTGCCAAAAAGTATGTGTGCAAAAAATACTTTTCAAGCATGTTTAATGTGAAAATGATTTGAACTCAGCACAATTTGGCCTGGCTTGAACTGAATGCACACACCAGGTTAGGCATATTCATTGTACAGGCATTTAGTGCAGTCAATGCATCATTTAAACTGTGCAGTCAATGAATCATTTAAAGAGTGATATTGTGCTCTTTACAACATTGCCAATTACTGATGTGTTGGTAGATACCGACATGTGATACAGAAACTGGAAACTCCAGCCTGAAAAATACCTCCCGCAAACATATCGCTATAAGTTTGCAACACAACTCCCATGTTGATTTTGTACATAAAATTATTGAATTATTCAACAAACCAAAAGTACTTAACTACAAATCATGGCAGGTAACTTACTGTATGGTTCACGCCCCACATCAAAACTGAAAGCAAGGGCTCATTTGCTCTGAACAATTTGACTTTCTGGTGCTTCGGTCGGATATGCTTCTTTTTGAATTTTGACCCAAATGCTGCCACAGAGGGAGAAGACATCTCTTGTTCCACGATTTGATGACTAATTTCCGACAGCTCAGACAGTGCGGTGCCTCCTGACAGTGTGCGTGCCTGAGAACAAGCACTTCCACACTGGCAATCTTCTTCAGCTTGGGTTTCTTCAATGCACTCTACCACACAAGTCAATATTCTGCGAAGAGGTTGCCCCGACCATTCCTCTGCACTGCTTGGCGGTACTACCTTCGCCGCATTTCCCCCGCCGACTCGCCATCGATCGCAGGGCTGAGAACCGCACCAACCACGGTCCAAATCCCCAAATCCGGGACAGCCCAGCTAGATACCCCGTAGTTCTCCGCTATCGATGTGGCGCGTTCGGTTTCCAATACAGCCTTTAGAGACTTTTGGGGAGCATCTGGAGACCTACCAGCTAAATAAACGAGATGGGACGGAACGGGCCGTGTTGGCGGTTGGATCAGAATCGCTATGGAACGTCTTAGACGCAGAACAGAGCGGGGTAGGACGCAAAAGCGCTGCAAAAGCCGTGCTCATCTTCGACTAGCACTCTTCTTTCTGGGTTGCTTAAGATGCCATTCTGCGGATGGAAATTCGTGTGTGATTTCTGGTACTGAGAAAGCTCATGTTCGATCGTGGACTCCGTGTGATTATAATGAGTGCAGCGATATCGAATACCTAGCAGAAATGCGACTCAACCATGTACCGGGCCAGTAGAGGTGATCTAGGTGCGATTTCCCCGGCCGTCGTGTTCTAGCCATCACGCCAGGCGCAGACCGGCCGCGGTAAGCAACGCGCCGTCAACTGATGATTTCAACAAAAAAAACTCTTGTCGGTCGATTAGCTATTTATTTTGCTCGTCGATAGTGCACCGACAACAACATCGTGCACGCGTGCCTGTACCTTGGCAGCATGAGTGAATATATTTTAAATTGGAGACCGTAAGTTAACATCTCGCCGCTGCGGCTGGTAATTTATTCTGAAGCCGGCCTGCGAAGTTCTTTTGATAGTCACGCAACTGTCAAATACAGTCATATCATAATAGCTTGCTATTCCCCAGGACACACTGGATGTATCCGCCCATGAAACCCTTCACGGATTCTACCCAAAGACCTGGATCTGACCCTATGAGGACCAAAAAATGGAATGTTCCGGAAGGTCGTTCTCCACGGTCCACTTTGTATCTACCCTGAGTCGGACCGTTCATCTCCTTTTGCGCCTTCGGTATAGCCTGGCCGCGGTATCTGGGATACTTGATATGGTATTCCCTAGCGCCTGGCGGCCGGCCTCGGCCCGAGTGCCGCCGTAGCTGATACCCCTCCAATTACTGACACTGAACCAATCAACCCTCGGTGTCGGGTGCAACGGCGCCTGCGGTTGGCGAAGTGCTTTACAGATGACACGTTCGCAGACGCCACTTTCTGAAAGGGAGTGCCATACATTTGCATGGGTCTTGAACTGAAATAGCATCTTGGGGACCATTCAGTGCAGTTTGCAGCCCTGCTTTCCTAGAGACCTAAACTCCTCTAGATTGCAAGCTACACACCCGCGAGGATGTGCAAACTATGTCGGGGAGACTATTTCAAGATCACCTAGGCATCCATGGCATCATAGTAACCCGTAATGTAAATTATTTATGCCGTAATGTAATAATGTAAATTCCGCTATTCTGTTATACATGCGGCGATCAAGTCCGAGAAAAATGCAACTGATGAGTCGTTCACATCTGGCGTTTGTTAGTGCGATTTTCAGATATAACGGCCAGTTTAATGAAATAGCCGTTTCGTCTCAATGAAGCGAAACAGAAGCATAAGAAGAATGAAATAAGCTTGGAAGGCATAACCAGCTGTGGCTAGAAATTGTGCTGGAATAGTTTTTTAATGTTTTAAAGCTCCCCGGCCGGGTGCTATAAGCTTTCTCCAATGATAAGCAGCACGCTCATCTTTTTTTTGCACGAATTGTTGAATTTGAATGGGCGTTACCCCTTTGAGACCTTACCCTGTAACCAGGAGAGTCGTGTAAGTGTGGTGTAGTGTAGTGTAGTGTAGTGTAAGTGTAGTGTAGTAGTGTAGTGTCGTGTAGGAGATCGGTGTAATCCGTTTGTAATCGGGAGAGGGGGTGAAAACCGCAAAATACTTGCAGCATGATTTATGGATAGCCTCTAAAACACATCCGTTTTCTAAGCCTTGTGCTCAGACTTCTCTAGCTGCAAAACCGCCAAATATCCCAAAACTCCCCAGAACATGAGTTGGAAGCCGCTTTGCGTTCGCTTTCCGCTCATGGTAGCAGAATAGAGACTACTAAATAGTACGATTTATATCCTTGGCTAAGAAAGTTATTGGACCAACCGCAGGACGGTGGTAAGGCGCGTTCTAAGACTTTTCAACTATTTTTGACGTTATGCACTTACGCTCATTGTGCGAACAGCGCCATATACCTGGACTCCTGCACATCATTGGGGTGTAGTTTTGCACGATGGCTTGGGGGGCAAACAGTGAAAAATGACCCAACCTACCCGCAAAATAAGGCAAAAAACAATTTTCTTCCTAGATTCGGCCCACTTTGATCCCAGTTTTAAGGGGTGGAGCCCGACGTGGGAGGCTGAACTCCCTCCCCCCCCCCTCCCAGTAAATAGGAAACTACAACGTAAGCACAATGCCTATCGCGCCCTTTATGAAAAGAAACAGGAACACCCCAATAACCCCACCGTTCGTTTTTCTCCTGGGGGAGCAAAGCTAGCCTACGGAGAGTCACAGCCGCAACTATAAAGATATATTCACCAAGGCTTACTTTTGAAGCAAGTTTAGCTGCCACGTAACATCAAATTATGTATTCACATCATGCACACATTCGTTCAGAGTAACCACTCATCCTATCCCTCCGGTGAAGATGCTCATTACGCTGCCCTTAAATTGCTTACGTTTTGAGGTGGCAGTATCGAATTACGTTATGGCTTCAAGAACATACACTGCTGGAAAAAAATTTCGAGATGCAGTTCTGGTTATGCATAGCACAGGCAGCTGCAGCGGCTGCAGTTTGCCAAAATATGAACTAATTTGAGTTAAAAATGATTGGCTTATTACAGGGCTTTGATTTTCACCACAAAAAATGGGCCAGTTCTCGTGGCTGATGTCCTAATGCTTCGAAAATATGACGTTGGTATTAGTAAAGGCACCCGCCAGATAGCCCGTTAAAATAAAAGCAAATATTTAGCTGTCACATATCTCATACGCCTGTCACAATTGCGCCAGTTACGCTTTACGGTCTCTGTTTTGTTTTTGAGGCCGCTTACAAAATTATGAATAAGCCAACGCCAACCATTTACGGATGAGGAGTGAGGCTGGGCCATTACATCAAATGCACCCCAATGTGGAGTAGGTAAGGTTGGTAGCGTTAAGTGTGAATAGTTTGAAGGCCTGGGTTTTCTAGCCTTTTCTCAAAGGGGTTTTCGGAAATGAGAAACATGTCAAGCTCTTTTATCCCAAAAGCGCTCTGTAGAACGCACCAAATGCAGAAGAAGAAGGATGCAGTTTCTGTTTCGCTGGTGTAGGTCTCGTAATTTCACTAAAAATTTGGGGTGGGTCGTGCACCAAATGTTTAAAATGGTATGCAACATTTTAATCTAGTATGCAATTTAATTTTGTATTTCAAAAATCAGTAGCATGGTTTACTGTTAGTACTGGTCATATCTGTGATCTTATTAATTTTGCATATGAACCATAAGCAATGCTATGATGCCCTGAATAGTCTTATCCAGTATTTGCTTTCCACATTTTTATATGCTGCCCCAAAATGGAAGTTGTGTCCCTTCTCTGCCTGAGCAAGATCTTATCAAAACCTGCCTTGGCTTACCAACCTGCTGGACTGTATTGCTGTGCAAAAAGAAAGGCATTTAAGGGTATTTGTATGACATGACATTTATCATGAGAAAGAACCATCTGCACTGGTTAGAGTGGTGTACCTTGTGTTCCAGCACAACACAGAGAACAACCCGAAGATGAAGTTATTGTTTGGTATGGCCTCAGCAGGAAGGCAATGTCAGAGGTGGCCATATTTTGCCAGGGTCAGCAGCAAATGGCTGAGATGCCTGTCCACTTCTTCCCTTGGAAAGCTTGGTGCAGCCTTTGATACCAAGCAGCAGCCCAAAATTGACCTGGGATGGTGGAAGGAAAATGAGGTATGTCCAAGATTTGCCACAAGATCTCTCACTTCCATCACACAGATACAGGGGCTGCCCCTGAACCAATCCCTCCTTCAGTGTGTCCGGCCCTAGGTCTGGCGTGATGCTGTCCCTGCGCGGAGCTCACAGGCCAGCTCCAGCCAACATCAGTGTTAGAAATTCAAAGAAATTTCCTGGTAGCAGAGTACAAGTTTTCTTTAGTGGAGCACAAAATTATCTGAGTGCTGTGGGTCATTACAGCCTTATGTAGGTTATCTTTGAGATATAATAGTGCAATGGGTGGCACTCAACAAAAGTGTCATTTTTCATGTACTGCAATTCAGGTAAAAGCACACAAAAGCACTCACTAAAAGCACTAAATGAAAGAAAACATCAATATTAAACATGACACACTAAAACAACACAGGACTATGAAACAACTCTGTAAAACAGAGTTGTTTCATAGTCCTTAAAACTCTGAAACACTGAAACAACTCTGAACTATGAAACACATGTGCAGATACATTGGTTTGCAATTTATGAAAGGCTCTGTGTATACACCCTCCAAAACTGGGGTTATTATACATCAGGCTTATACACTCTCCAAAATGGAGGGTGGCTACACACCGGGCTTATACACTCTCCAAAATGGAGGGTGGGTATGATATGCACAGCTAGGCAAAAGTGATAAACAAAAAATGCAATTGAACATGTCACAGATGGCCACCTACTCATGCTTCATCATGATCACTCTACTCACGCTCCACCACGGTCACCCTACTCATGCTCCACCAGCTAACTGGTTTTAAAAATGGCTAAACATTCATGCCCTCCACCTTCCCACTCCTGGTGAACACATGAAGCCCTGCACGTCCCACCCTAACAATCGAGACAGGCAGCACTGTTAACCGATTTACCCAGCCAGCACAAGTACAATGCCTGACAGACCCATGCAGGCCGGCCAAAATGGATCGGAGTCAGGCACTCCTCTGACTCCGGTGGATAATGCAAGGTATTTATGGGTTTTGACATGCTTTAACCGATATCATTGCGAAATATGATAATATATGTTGCAATTAATTGATGTTTTGTCCTGATACACCCCTCTCCTTAACTTGCTGGGCCAAAGTTATGGGTTCATGTTACTCTGGTGTCCTGGTGTTTTTTCAGAGTGAGATAGCTGTCTCCGAACGGTTTTTTGACTATTTATAGCAACGTTTTTTGACTTAAGAGGGTATTTTTGTAAAGACTGAATTACCAGCCTTAATTCCGCACCCTAAAGTGACAAATTTAACTTGGTTTAAATTCACAGCTGCCGGAACATTTTTGTATTCCGCATACCAGGAAGTGGCCAAAAATCCAACCACATGGCGGTTCTGGATAGGTACAAATAAGCCCTTCTTCATAATCGTGATGCCCATCTCTATACAGCTTCCCTCCAAATGTTTACAAATCTGTTCAAGGCATGAGCGCGAGTAGAATATTTATGATCTTGACAAGTCCGTCATGAGGAAGCGGATCATTAAAATCAATTGGAGAGTTTTGCATTGTTCAACCTCCAACCGGAGCTGGGAGGCGGGCGCAAACCGCTGAATAGTTCAGACGTTTCCGACGCTGAATTGCGAGTGATTCCCTTATTTGCATTGCCATGACACAGTGGTGGCGCGTGGGTAGGCGGCCGTCTGCGTTAGGTGATTGGGCGTGCGGTTTTCTATGAACGTTCATTGCGCCCTTGGCAGTTCATGCGGTTCGTCGTCAATGGTGGGTAAAATCACGTTCAAGTTTGAGTTGGTATGCATAGGGCATAGGAAGTGAGAGCTTTGCTAATCTACCAACCGGTGTGATTCTGGTACGAGTTTCTCATTGCCCAGTATTGTTCAAAGGTGATTCCATTCAACACTCACATGCTTTATCAATACATGGCCCCTAGGTGGCAGCACAGGCTGCTTGCTATTGGGCATCTTAGTCTGGTGGGTGCAAGATTTGTGCTCTTGCAGATATCAATACATGGCCCCTGATGGAAGCAGCAAGTCTCAAGCTGTTGCTTGTTCTGGTTTTGTTTTGTCCGGACACAAAGGGGTAAAATGAGTTTTTCCAAAAGTGGTTCTTGTTGCATCATGATGGAGTACAAAATATTTCATTTTACCTAGTCACAATCCTGGAGTACAAAATCTCCTGGTATGCATTATACCAGGAAACGTCAAGTTTTCCAACACTGCCCAACATTGTCCCTGCTCTGAGCCCACTGGCCTAGCTTTGAGCCCAATTCTCTGGTTCTGAGTGCTGCCTGACACTGTCTCTGCTCAAAGCCCACCAGCCCAGCTTAGAGCCCAGTTTTCTGGCTCTGAGCTCTGTGAAATGCTGTCCCACTCTGAGCCCTCTGGCCTAACTTTGAGCCCAATTCTTTGGCTCTGAACCCTGCCTGACACTGTTCCTGCTCTGAGCCCACCAGTCTACCTCTGGGCCCAGACTTCTGACTCTGAGCCCTGCCTGATGCCATCCCTGCTCTGAACCCACTGGCCAGCCCTGCCTGATGCTGTCCCCACTCGGAGCCCAGACCTCTGGCTTTGAACTCTGCTTGATGCTGTCCCTGTTTGGAGCCCACAGGCCTGGCTTTGTGCCCACCTGCTTGGCTCTGAGCCCGACTTCCACCCGCCGTTGCAGGGCCTGTTTGGCTACCCAGAGCTGACGAGCGCGGCTGGGTTCACCGTGTTACGAGAGGAGGCCGTCACCGCCTGCCGCCGCCTGGTCGACGAGGCGTGCAGTGCGCACCGCCGCCGCAAGATGGTGCTGGTGTTCGACGAGCTGTCAGACGCGCTCTGCAAGGTGGCGGATCTGGCCGAGTTCGTGCGGCTCGCGCACCCGGACACCGCCTTCCAGAGCTCGGCCACCGACGCCTGCATCACCATCAGCAACCTGGTCGAACAGTGAGCACGCCCGTTGCCCGGGACGACGTGGCTCCCATCACTGTGGCCGTATGGCGTGAAGGGCAGATGGACCGTTGGTGTGAATCCGGCCCCGTGGTCTCCTCCCGCAAAGTGTGTGATGCCCAGTTCATTGGAAGCGCCATGTAGGAGTCTAACCCTGGATGAGCGCTGGGAGATTGGGACAGGGAACCGCCCTGGTTTCCAGTGTTACCCAGACACCTGTGAAGGATGAGGGGCAGCTGAAATTTGGGCCTGGGCTGCGTGCGGTTGCGTCTATTATTTTTGCGTGCCATGTACACTGGCTCAGCTTAGTAGTCTGCAACATCCTGAATGGGCCCCAGGAGGTCAAAGCTGGAGGATTATAGGTGTTTTGTAAAAATCAACTGTACAGTTGATGTATGTGCTGTCATTTGGACTTTACATCGTGCTCAGCTGTAAAGGCAGTATGACATTGCTTGCCTCCCACACTGACAAGGAAGACGGTCATTACGGAAAATCAAGCCCGTTCTTCTGGTTAGCCAGACGCGCAGCTGATGCGTGCATGCAAGCCAGCGCAAATGGAGACATTGAGACGCCACCACTCACCCGCGCCCTGCGCCTGCCGCGGCCGCCTGATGCTCGCTGTGACGCGCGCCACGTGCCCGCCAGAATGAACACGCTGCAGCCGCTGTACGCGGCGCTGGAACGGTGCGTGTCGGCCGGCGATCAGGTGGCCACGGACGGCATCGACGAGCACGTGGCACGCCTCTACCTGCACGACTTCGAGCAGTCGGGGATCCATCTGGACGAGGCCAGCCGGGAGCGGGTGGTGCAGATGACCGACCTGGCGCTGCAGGTGCGGAGCGCCGCGGCCGGCCGCGCCGCTGGAGCCGGGCTCGTCAGATCTCTGCCGCTTGTGTGCTGTGGTGATCGGGCAGGCGCCGTGCCCACAAAAATCTTCATCGGCCAATGACGTGTGCGATTGTGCAGCCATGCGATGACAGAACGAACTTGGCTTGCCTCGGGCGCGCGATGGGCTGTGCGCAAAGCTTTAGCGCGGGCGCGAGGAAGAAGTGGTGTGATTAGTGCATGAGCACCGCGATGTGTCTTGCGTGCCTCCGATTACGCCAGGAGTTGCGTCATCGGGACCTTTCGTCCAGTGGAAATCAATGACCGTTTGGGGCTGGGACTGGGATTGGAATTAGGATTGGGGTTTGGTTTACCGCTGGGTGACATTCGGGTACGTTGAGTGTCACTGTCCCAGCAGTGTCACGTGGCGGACTGCTACCCAGGTTGGCTTGGGGACAGGCCATTAGCCCAGTCGTCCTTCTGTACCTTCCGGCACTTATATTTTGGACGTATTCATGTCATATAGCGTTTCCAAATGTTGTCTCCAGGTTGGTATAGTACGGCCGGATTTCCGTCGCCTCCGTGATGATAACTGAAGTGAAAACTCACTAAATTTCATGGAAGTTTTAGCTCACGTTGAACGTCCGATTGCGTCCGGCTGAACAATCGAACTTGTTTCAGTGCACATTTCTCATTGTAGTTTTAACTTAGTGGAAGATTGGTGTTTTGTAGTGAGAGGCATAGTGATTGAGCTAAGAATTGGTTTGATGAAAGCGGTTTGCTGGATTCATAGGGAGTGCGATAAATCACCCCACTCCGCACGCAAATGCGTACAATTTTTATGGAAATAGGCTACTGAAATCAAGACCACTGACTGCCTTTCGCATGTGCAATTACCGTTTCATTCCCGCCTTCTGATCACCGGCTAGGTACCCAGACGCAGTTTATTACAATCATCACATTAGTCTCCGCGCCTTGCTCTCCGTTTCAGGTAGGGCAGACGTTCTTGGCTGGCACTCACGCACCGTCGACCGTGAAGAAACGGGATCTTCCTGAGCATCTCTCCCACCAGTGAGTACTTGCCGTGGAGAAAAAGCAGCAAGCGATTTGAGTCTAATTTCGCACTTCTTCTTTACTGTGTCAGATTTTTGTACGTACTGTCCTGGGCATGGTCACGTGATGTGTCTGACCGCGGGCCGGACCCGACTGCCGACGTTCTCCCGCCTGCTAACGCGTGATCCTCGAGCGCCGGCCGGTGACCCCGTGACCTGACATCTGAGCGCTGCAGCGCCGAGCATTCTCGGGCTGTGTCCGTGACGACAGCCGCGGCGATGGCGGCGAGCCCCCCCCCCCCCCCCCCCTCCCCTCCGCCCAGCCAGGTTCTCACCCCGCGCCGGCCTCTGCCGCACCTCTGACCGCCGACCGCCGGCGCCCCGCCGCGGCAGGCTGACCCTGAACGGCGACAGCGTGACGGTCAGCGGTCTGATGGCGGACTCGCCGCTGGAGCTGACCCGCGAGGCCGCCTACCGGGCCTACATGCAGCCGGTGCTGCGCCAGGAGGCGCTGCTCTCCTCGCTGCTGGAGACGCGGCGTGCGCTCGCCGCCCTCTGCGGCTTCCCGTCGTTCGCGCACAGGTGAGGCGCGCCCAGGCGGCGGCGGCGGGCTGACAGGGCGCCGGCCGGCTCTGGCCGCAGGCGAGGCGGGGAGACGGGGCGATGAGGCGAAAAAGGACGAGTGTACGGGGCTGGGACTCGCTAGGTGGCGAGACGTATGGGATGGGGTGGAAGGGGCAGCCAGTCCACGTAACTGTGTATTATGCATATATGTTGTGGAATGTTAACTCTACTGCCACCCATGTTTCCATGCGGAACACCCTGCACCTACTTTGCCGAGTTTTTCTTCTCCCAACTGTTCTGTCTCTCGTAATCGTTCTGAAAGGATATTGCGGTATACTGATGACCCCCCCCCCCCTCCCGAAAAAACGAGAGCTACAGTAGGCAGTAGCTACAGTGGCAGTACCGCCCCATGCCAGCGCAGTTGAAGCGTGTTTGAGTCCGGTAGCCATATTATGGCTAGTGGCGGCGCCGGGCGCGGAATGCTGACATCACCGGCCGCTCGTCACGTGTCCGCGTATGTCCCGCACTGAGCGGGCCTTGCCCGCGCGGACAGGGCACTGCGCGGCAGCCTGGCCCGCTCGCCGGACACGGTGGCCGCCTTCCTGGACCGGCTGCGGGACGACCTGGCGCTCGAGGCGGAGCGCGACTTCGAGACTCTGGCCAGGATGAAGCGGGCTACCGGCTCACGGGTAGGAGAGCTCGTGTGCTTTGTGGCGGGCCGTTGGGTGTGCCGTGATGTTTGCTTGGGATGAGTGCTGCTGCCGACTCTTAAGTAAACTGTCAGTTGTCGAGCACGGGATTAAGGCAAGAAATCACTGTCTTGTATACATAAGTTATCCCGTTACGTCTGACTGTACTGGTGTCATCGCCTTGTCACAGTGATGTCTACATTCGTCATTTTTACTGTCACCGTGTCCATTTATTTCCCGGCAAGTTCCTTACCTTCCGAGTGTCACTCCTCCGCTCACAACAGTTCCACTTACTCCCACCTTGGCGCCGCTTGCCTCACTGGCTCACCGCTGACACGACGGCCCCTGTTCAGCCGCTGGCGGTCTGGGACGTGCCGTACCTGGCGCACATGGCGCGGCGCCAGCGTCAGCACGAGCAGGACGTCCGCTTGGCCGAGTACTTCTCGGTGGGCGCCTGTATGCGCGGCCTGAGCCAGCTGCTGGGCCGGCTGTACGGCGTCAGCCTGGAGGTGGAGACGCCGCGGCCCGGCGAGCTCTGGTCCCCCGATGTACAGAAGGTGGCCGGTGAGTGGCGGCGGGTCACGCGGGGTCACCGCCGACCGCTTGGCGAGGTGTGTTCCCCGACGTCCAGAAGGTGGCGGGTGAGTGGCGGCGGGTCACGCGGGGTCACCGCCGGCCGCTTGGCGAGGTGTGTTCCCCGACGTCCAGAAGGTGGCCGGTGAGTGGCGGCGGGTCACGCGGGGTCACCGCCGACCGCTCGACACGTGCAGGGCGGCTGAGGTGACCCATGCGTACCGCTGACGTGACGCGGGCGGCTTACGAGCGCGTAGGTCGGTGTTGTGTCGTGGCCACATCAGGATAGGGTTGTTTACGTGGTCACAGCTTGGCCTGTGACACTCAGTCAAGGACCGCGGCGCAGTTACCGACGCGGGAACGACCCTAGCCTGACCCAGTCTGCCCCGCCGCCAGTGGTGCACGAGGAGGAGGGGCTGCTGGGCTACATCTACTGCGACTTCTATACGCGCGCCAACAAGCCCAGCCAGGACTGTCACTTCACCATCCGCGGCGGCAGAGACCTGCCGGATGGCACGTACCAGGTACGGGAGGCCCCGGACCGGTGACTGTTGACGGACCCTGAGGGCGTCTGCGCACGACAAACTCCAACACAGGCGTCACGTGTTGTGGCTGCGGGGGCCGGCGCAGCGGGATGTGAAATACAAGCCCGGCCCGCGATGTCAGTGAACTGGCTAGGTGGCTTACCAACTTGTGAACTATTTTCTGTCGTTTGTTCCACTGTGGAGCCACATTCCCCACCATGCTCGCTCGCCGCATGTCACATGCTCAATCTGCGGTCCGGTGTCAGTGCTGATTGACGCTTGGCCTAGCCCGGCGCCGGCGCCGGTGTCGGCTCCGTCCGCCGGTGCGCGCGTGGCCCGGCGGGCCGCCCGCTAAGGCCGCCGCTCGCTGCCCGCAGAGCCCGGTTGTGGTGCTGATGCTGAGCCTGCCGCCGCCCGGCTGGTCGCGGCCCTGCCTGCTGACGCACGGCCAGCTGGAGAACCTCTTCCACGAGATGGGCCACGCGCTGCACTCGATGCTGGCGCGCACGCGCTACCAGCACGTGACCGGCACGCGGTGCAGCACCGACTTCGCCGAGGTGCCCTCCGTGCTGATGGAGTATTTCGCCGGCGACGAGCGCGTGCTGGCGTCGTTCGCGCGCCACTACCGGAGCGGCGAGCCACCGCCGCCGGAGGCGCTGCGCCGGCTGTGCGCCGGCCGGGCCGCCTTTCCGGCTGCCGACACCCAGCTGCAGGTACGTCTCCGGCGGCCGGCAGCTTGGCCTTCGGCCGCCGGCGTATCGGAGGAGCGAGCCGTCTCCTGTGTGCATCCCAACCATTCAGCTGGTGTTGTGCAGCGCTGTCGTGCTCACTGGGTTCTCGCCCGTGGTGTGTGCGTGTGACCACAGCAGCGCGTTTGTGCCCATGACCTCGAGGGCTACAGTAATCAACCAATCAGCTGAAGTGCTCGTGGAGTTGATGTCCCAATGCGGCTTCCCTCATTCGGTGTCGTCGCCCGCCGTCTGACCTCACGCTGCCTCGGGCTTTCCCGGCGTCCCCGTCCCTAACCGCCGTACCTCGAACGGCAGCTGTTCTACTCGGCGCTGGACCAGCACTACCATGGCCCCGCGTCTCTGGAGGGCAGCACCACGGACGTGCTGGCCCACGTGCAGAACTCCTACTACGGCCTGCCGCACGTGCCCGGCACGGGCTGGCAGCTGCGCTTCGGCCACCTGGTGGGCTACGGCGCGCGCTACTACTCGTACTTGATGGCGCGCGCCGTCGCCTCGGCTATCTGGCGCGACCTGTTCGCCGTCGACCCATTCGACCGGTGAGGCGTGGGCTGGGCGCGGGTCAGGGCGTGGGTCAAGGTCGGGAGCTCGGCCGAAGGGGCGTGATCATTGCGGCTGATTGTGTCGAGTGGTTGGACTGAGGTGGCGTTTTGGTCCCGCGGGCGGTAAGGTGACAGTCGCAGTGGCGGCCGTAATTGCTGACGCTCTGTGAAGCGGCGTACGATGCAGTGACTTTTGACGTTGCTGTTAGCAGTGCTCAGTGGAGTGTGAGGTTATGTGTCGTGTCTGGGTCAGGGCACCTTAAAATTGGCATGGTCTCTCATTGCTGGTATACCCCATTGCGAGGATGCCATTTGGAAGCAAGTGGTGAAGACTGGCGAGGAGAAAGCAAACCGGGATGAGATGTGTTCGTGTGCGTTGGGATGTCTTGTGTTCGAGTCCGTGGGGTACTGCGCCTTAAGTTAGACATGACTCCGTGATCCCGGAGTAAATTGGGATCGGTTCGGACCCGTCGGTCACACAACTGACGGGCTTCTGCCACGTTTGGGCGTGCCGTCCGCGATGTGCCGACCATGCACGTTTCGCCCGGCCACTCGTTAGCACAGGTCCGTCCTGTCCGTGTGCCGTCCGCGCCGGCTCAGCAAGGCTGGCGCCGGCCTGCCCCGGGCGCGCCGCACCGCCTGACGCCCCCGCTCGGCCGGCAGGGCGATGGGCGAACGGTACCGGCGCGAGTGTCTGGCGCACGGCGGCGGCGTGCCCGCTCATCGGATCGTCTCCCAGCTGCTGCGGCGCGACGTCACCGCCGCCGACATGGCCGCCTCCGTCGTCACAGACGTCATCAGTCAGCGGACCGAGACGTGACGTCGTCAACCGGCGGACGGAGACATGATGTCATCACACAGTGGACGGAGACTTGCCGTCATCAACCGGCGGAAGGAGACGTGCATTGACGTGCACGCGGTTTTATCGACGTTCTGACGGGCTGATCCCCTCGCATGACATGTGGGCATCCCAGCGTTTTTCAGCGAAATGTTACGTCGGTCATTAGGCATTATCACGGTCAGCGGCTGGCTGTCTTGCTAAGCGAGAGCTCGCTGTTGTGACGCGTGACGTGCTGGAACGCCACTGGTGTCTCTGTGGAAGCGCGACTGTCCATGCCAGTGTCCACCAGCGGAGTGTCGTCGCTGCTGCTACGCTCTCCCGTGTACAGGCGAGATATGGCTGGACAGCGAACACTAGCCCATAGTCCGAGCTGCTGTGTGGCGACGTACCTCCCTGCGTCACGTCATCTTCGAGGTGGCGCCCGCCCCACCGGAGCGCGGCCCCGGCCTGGCGGCGCCTGTGGCACTCGTCACAGGCGTCACAGACGTCCGTCAGCGGACTGGCGGGGCGCGCGGACCGGCGGGCGCGACCTTTGTCCGGCTGCCAGCCTGCCCGTCGGGCGAGGTGGGGCTGGGTCTGGCCCAACCGACGCTCCCGGCAGGGGACGTATTGCCGACCGCCTGTGATTGTTCTCAGAGAGGCACGCGCGGCCGGTGCGTGGTGGCGCGTGACGCTGAGTGTCGACAATGCGCCGCTGGTGATCGTCGTGAGTGCCGCAGTTATTGATCTGCGGGCATTGCTGTGCGCAGCATGATATGTGTTGTGCTCAACAGGATTGGTGCAATAACGAAAGTACAGATGCACTCCCTGTGTGTGTTAAGAACACGCCCGGAGGCGCAGGATAATGGGAATTGGAGCAGGTGATTTCGTAGCATGCAACGCACCTTAACAGTGACGATGGGGAAGCGCATCCATCTCGATAACTCCACCCCACTACATAAAGCCACATACAGGCAACAGGTTCTGATGCCGGACAGCTAGCACATATCTTCCCACGTGGAGTAAACCCTACCTTTCGTAGCTCTCATAGATCTAGAAGGGCTACAAGGCTTGGAGAGAGGCGCGGAGATTCATGAATGCCCCATTTGGGAAACGTCCGCTGCCGAGACTGCCGACACGGGCGGACCTCAGGCCAGGGAGGCACTCAAACCGGCTCAGGCTGCTGACCGTAGCTTGGTCCGAAGGGACGGGACGCTGCGGGACTTCAGGGTGAAGCGTCGGGTGAAGAGCGAAGAACAGGAATTTACATGGTGATGCAGGAATAGGTGCTTGCATGCTGTGAATGGAACCATGACCATCCATTGTCACCTGATCATCCATCGTGCTCACCTCGGTATTTTATAAACAAAGTTATCAAACGTAGTTATGAACCCTCAAGGTGTGTTTGCTCATTCAGTACAGAGCTAAGTACTGGAGTTTTTGACGGTGCAAAATATAATGCTTGAAATGTGATAGAGCCGGCCAAGCCGAAGAGGTACATTCTGTCAACAACTGTTTACGTTCGCAATAACAAAAAAGTTTAAGAAAGCATGCAGCTTGACGCGTAACGTTATTTGACAGTCCGACCGGGTCACTGACGGGGAAGATCTCTTCGGATCCTGCACTGGGCTCTGACATGGGCGACGATTGTTGTGGCTGGTCACCGTCAGATGGCAGGCCTCCCGCCAGACGCTCAGCGATGCGACCTGCAAACTTTCTTGCACTGCTTTATGTTATCGAAGCAGTTCTTGTTGCCTCCGCATCCACCGTAATCGAACTTGCGGTAGCTTTTCCCGTCGAAGTAGTAGCTGGGGATGAGGGCCTCGCAGGGACCAACGTCTGCCGGCAGCGAGCAGAAGCTCGGCCTCCCACAGCCGCCGCCGCAGCACTGAGCACTGCATTGTGATATTGTTTTGAAATTGTTGCCGTTCGCCTGGCAGCCGCCCCAGAAGAATGGCAGGCACGTGCCCACCGCGGCAAAGAAGTAATAGCTATTCACCAGAGCCCCGCACGGTCCAACCTTCAGCGGCTCCTGACACGGGTGCCCCCAGTCTCCGCCCTACACCACGGACAGGCCGCAGAGCAGCACAGCGCACGCCCGCATCGCGCCCGACCGTGAGGGAGACTGTCTGACGGCGGCTCAACGCTGGCCTGTGACACGTGGGATCGGGCGCTCGCGAGACGGCCCGGCCAGTGCCGGCGGCGGTGTGACGTCACGAAGCCTCGGCGGTCGGGAATTTCCGATGCGCATGGCGGTGTGAAGGTGCCAGAATGAAGGGCGCCGGCTGACGGGGAAGCTAAAATGAGCACAGCTGTGCGGTAAACTAGGTGTAAATGCGAAATGTCTACTCATCTTTGCAATACGAGCATTTTGTAACGCTCTACAGTCAAACACCATGATGGGAATAGGATACGGGAAGGGCGCATTTTGGAAGGGATGACGACGATGGTGTGTGCTCGTTACAACCCGATGTTTTTGTTTTTTGTTTTTTGTTTTTTTTTTTTGCTTGGAAGTCCTGGGATTCGAATCATGTCCGTGAAGTTAGCAATTTATTCAGCGATTTTTACAGCTACGAGTCCCGATTTCCCTGAAAAATGACTTCAAGGTCAATTGTGGCGTGAGAACACCAAAAATGACCCTTATTTTGCAACATCATGAGATGTTCCAGGTCAAAAGCTGGGTCAAAGGACGGGAACTCGATATCACCCAAAAATTACCGGCCGATTTTCAACTTGTAAATGTCAGAACAAACATAGAAAAAACTAGCGTCCGTCCGAAAGTCCTGACCCCTCAAGGTCACGTCAAATGCGGGCTCGAAGGGCGGGAAACTCCATATCATCCAAAAATTACCGGCCCATTTTAGCTTACAATCATCAAAACATTTAACACAGAAAGAACTAGCGTCCGTTAAAAAGTCCTGACCTCTCAAGGTCACTCTTCTAGGTTAAACGCGGGCTCAAAGGACGGAGAACTCCACATTTCCCAAAAATTACCGGCCGATTTTTAATTAACAAACATCAGAGCATTCACCACAGGCCGAACTAGCGTCCGTCAAAAAGTCCTGACCTCTCAAGGTCACCCTTCAAAGTAAAACGCGAGCTCAAAGGACGGGGATCTTCACATCACCCAAAAGTTACCGGCCGATCTTTAACTAACAAACAGCAAAATATTCATCATAGGAAGAGCTAGGGTCTGATGCATCTAAGGATATTGTCGTTTGCGCATCAGCGCCCCCAAGCTCACGTCGGCTGACGGCCCGGGCAGGGCCACCTAGTGAAGTGTTTGTACAATGAGGCGTTCGTTTACTCGTTGCCATAGCATGTTACCTACCGCCGACTGTACGGCAATTATTTGCATGTTCATCCATGCGCCGTGGAACGGGACGTCAAGGCCAGGGGCCCCGCGCAGCTCGGTGTCCATTGTGATTTTAGTGCAAAAGTGACTGGGTTTTATTTCCCTGCGCGGTCCAGGTATGAGCATCTTGAATCACAGTGTAGTTCAAATTTTAAACAGAGTCTAACATTGACATGCGTTGTGAGACGCCTGCCGTCTATGTCGCGCGCGCTACTCAGCAACGTTTTGCTCTGCAATAGCTGTCTGGGTACAGACGTTTGTTATGCACCAGTTATCTACCTCCAGGCGTACTGTCGTTGTGTGTGCGTGCAGGTGTCTGTATGTGTGTGTATGTGTGTGTGTGTGCGTGTGCGTGTGCGTGTGCGTGTGCGTGTGCGTGTGCGTGTGCGTGTGCGTGTGCGTGTGCGTGTGCGTGTGCGTGTGCGTGTGCGTGTGCGTGTGCGCGTGCGCGCGCGCGTGCGCGTGCGCGCGTGTGTGTGTGTGTGTGTGTGTGTGTGTGTGTGTGTGTGTGTGTGTGTGTGTGTGTGTGTGTGTGTGTGTGTGTGTGTGTGTGTGTGTGTGTGTGTGTGTGTGTGTGTGTGTGTGTGTGTGTGTGGCCCAGTCCGTATTGTACCCTGGTAGCCACTGGTTTTTGGGTCGCCCTGGGCGTCTGGGCTGTGGCGTCCCAGCCTCGATGACGTGTCTGTATACCTGGCCAGGTGAAAGGTTTGCATTTTACTTTAGCTTAGAAGTATGACCTTCAGAGGCCAGGACTTTTTGACGAACGCTGGCTCTTTCTATAGTGAATAGTCTTATGTTTGTAAGTTAAAACGCGGACGGTAATTTTTGGTGATACGGGGTTCCCCGGCTTTTGAACCCGCGTTTGACCTTGAAGAATGACCATCAGAGGCCAGGACTTTTTGACGGACGCTACATCTTTCTGTGGTGAAAATCATAATACATGCAAGTTTAAACTGGCTGGTGATTTTGGGATGATATGGAACTCCCCATCCCTCGAGCCCACCCTTGACCTCGAAGGATGACCTTGAGAGGAGACAACTTTTTAAAGGACGCTAGCGCTTTCTGTGGTGAATGTTCTGATCTTTGTTAAATAAAAATCGGCCGGTATTTATTTTTTTTGTCCCATGGAGCTCCCGTCTTTTGAGTTCGTGTTTGACCCTGAAGGGTGACCTTGAGAGGTCGGGACTTTTTGACGGACGCTAGCACCTTTTTGTGATGAGTGTTCTGACCTTTGTTAGTTGAAAATCGATCAAAATTTTGTCGGTGATATGGAGGTCCCCATCCTTTGAGCCCGCGTTTGACCTTGAAGGGTGACCTTGAAAGGGCAGTGCTTTGTGACGGACGCTAGTTCTTTCTGTGGTGAATGTTCTGATGTTTGTTAGCTAAAAATCGGCCGGAAATTTTTGGGTCATATGGAGTTTTCCGTCCTTTGAGCTCGCGCTTGGCCTCCAATGGTGACTTTGAAGGGTCAGGACCTTTTGACAGACGCTAGTTCTTTCTGTGGTGAATGTTCCGATCTTTGTAAAGTAGGAATCGGCCGGTAAGCTTTGAGCCCGCATTTGACCTTGAAAGGTGACCATGAGAGGCGAGCACTTTTTGACGGACGCTAATTCTTTCTGTGGTGAATGTTCTGCTGTTTGTTGGTTAAAAATCGCCTGATCTTTGGGTGATATGGGGTTCTCCGTCCTTTGAGCTCGCGTTTGACCTTGAAGAGTGACCTTGAGAGGTCAGGAATTTTTGACGGACGTTAGTTCTTTCTGTGGTAAATGTTCTGATGTTTGTTAGTTAAAAATCGGGCGGTAATTTTGAGGTGATATGGAGTTCCCCGTCTTTTGAGCCCGCGTTCGACCTTGAAGGGTGACCTTGAGAGGTGAGGACTTTTTGACGGGCGCTAGCTCTTTCTGTGATGAACGTTCTGCTGTTTGTTAGTTAAAAATCGGAGGGTAATTTTTGGGTGATATGGAGTTTTCCGTCATTTGAGCCCGCGTTTGACCTTGAAGGGTGACCTTGAGAGGTCAGGACTTTGTGACGGACGCTAGCTTTTTCTGTGATGAATGTTCTGCTGTTTGTTAGTTAAAAATCGACCGGTAATTTTTGGGTGATATGGAGTCTCCCGTTCTTTGAGCCCGCGTTTGACGTTGAAGGTTGACCTTGAGAGGTTAGTAGTTTGTGACGGACGCTAGTTCTTTTTGTGGTGAATGCTCTGACATTTTCAAGTGGAAAATTTGCCGGCAATTTTTGGGTGATATCGAGTTCCCCGTCCTTTGACCCAGCTTCTGACCTGGAAGGTCACATGATATTGCAAAATAAGTCATTTTTGGAGTTTTCATGCCCCATTTGACCTTGCAGACATTTTTAGGGAAATTGGAACTCTTCGCTGTAAAAATCGCCGAATAAATCGCGAACTATCACGGACATAGTCGGACATATTCGAATCGGGGTCTGATGATCACGAGCCTAGTATTCTGCCACTTTTACAAGTAACTTCAGTGGCAGAACGCTTAACTCGTAATCGGAAGACTCCGGTCTAGGTTCTAGCAATTTCAAGGAGAAATTTCAGGTTGCGACGCGTATATCGCTGAAGGCCGAACACTATCCAGTCCTTCTCAAAACTGAGTAAGGCATGAAGACCAGAGCACTGACTGGTCGAAATGCGGCGTACATACTAGCACACCAGACGAAGACCACAGTCCGAACAATCATTCCACCAGTGATTAAAGCTGTTAAGTCGGATAGTCCAACAACGAGTTACGTCATGTTATGTCGCAGAGTAAAAACCTACACACTTTCCGACCCCGGCACTCCTCTGAGACAGCTCTGCATCACATTTGGGATAGTGTAGGTTTTGAGATGAATTGGAGAGAAATGCATTTGCTCGGTCTCATTTACACGAGCAGCTGTTTGAAATTTATCCGTCGTTGTAAATTGCCACACAAAGTTGCAGCTTCGCTGCGTGAAGGTAATGAGCCGGTAACAATTGACACCGCTAGGTTCCAGAAGTATCTTTCTGGCGAAACACGAGGCATCTGTCTCTCCGACTAATAAATCTCTGCTCTGCGTCCAATCAATCAGGGTCTCTCAGAGCTCGTCTATAGCCCCTGCTCTTCACCATCTTTGCCAACCAGGGGTATAATTCCTTTTTCATTAGGGAGCTCCAGCTTCCCAAACCGCGGCCGTGCGCGCTACAAGAGGTTCTAGTGCCGGACAGCCAACACCGATTTTCCCATGCAGAGCGACGCCTACTGCTCGTAACTCACATGGATCCAAGATGGCGACCTGCGACTCCTGTGTCCATAACCCTGCCACAGTCGTACGGAAGGTCGCCGACTAGCGAGATAAACTCAGTGGCGCGACTTCCACGTCCACTTGCAGCACGCAATGCTTTCGGAGAGCTCCTTGTTGCCTTCGCAGTCACCGTTCGGTGCTATGATCTATCAGGAGCTGCGATGCATTTGGAGTTGCGGTACAGTAGGAGCTGTGAAACATTAGGCGATATGATGCATTATGCCTTATAATTCATTACGAGCAGTGACACTTTTGGGGTCCTCATATATCGGAGATTATGAACGTTAGGCTTTATGATACATTAGGAGTTCTAAACTTGAGATGCTATGATAAACTGGACGCCATGACACATTAATGGTTGTAATGCATTTTGTGTTTGTAACAGTAGGTGCAATAATGCAATGATGCATTAGCTTCATGATACGTTAGGAGTTCTGAACTTTAGATGCTGTGATATACTGCAGGCCATGCCACATTAATGGGTGCAATATATTAGGTGTTTGGAACATTAGGTCCAATAATGCATTAGTTCTTATGAACATTAGGAATTGTGATAATCCCTCGCCGCGAATTTGTTGCCATTCGCATCGTAGCCGCCCCATAAAAACGGCAAGCAGGCACGTCGGGCGGGGAAGTACCAGCGGGTTATGCAAGCCTTGCAAGAGCCCACCTTCACGGAGAACGGGTCTCCGGGTGTCGCCACGGCCGCCGCCGCCACCATGCAGAGGAGCACAGCCCGCGGCCTGGCGCCGCGCCGCCGCGCGATGGGTGTGACGATCGGCGCGTCGTGCCTCACCACCGCTGGAACTGCCCGGAACGAACCGCAGCGAGGGTAGGGCGAGCGGAAGGTCGGCTTTAGGAGCGTTAGACAGCGGGGCCGACAAGACTAAGGCCGGTCGGTTGGTGATGTTACGATGCGTTGGGTGAGATGGGCGACGTTTGTGGCGGGGTAAGGGAGATGTCAGTACGGAAGACATAGTTGCGCTATTATCTATGGTTGGCTTTACAAATATAGATCCGGATGCCAAGTGGTGTAGTGTGCGTACAACATTCCTCGTAACCTGTGCGCATTTTTGCCGAAGATGAATAAATATCTACCAAACTGAGCATGGACGCATCTGCGATGCGGCCATGGTTGGTTTGGTTTGGTACACAGATTGCTGCGGCCCACAGTGGGCATTCCAGGGCTACGGGACTTGGAGAGATGTGCGGTCAAGATGGCCCCATTTGGGAAGCGTCCGCTGCCGAGGCTGCCGAGACCGGCGAAGATCCGGTCGGGAAGGCACTTCAGCCGGCTTAGACTGCTCGCCGTAGCTTGGCTCGGAGAGATGGTATGATGCGGAACTACAGGATGAGGCGGTTAGTGATGAGTGAAGAGGAAGAATTTACGTGATGATGCAGGAATAGGTGCTTGCATGCTGTGAATGGAGCCATGATCATCCATCGCCACCTGATCATCCATCGTGCTCACTCCGGCATTTTATGAACGAAGTTATCAAACGTAGTTATGAACCCTCAAGATGTATTTGTTCATTCAGCACAGAGCTAAGTTAACGTACTAAAGCTTTTGACAGTGCAAAACATAGTGCTTGAAATGTGACAGGCAGGACGGAACAAACCGAATAGGCACGTTCTGTCGACAGCTGTTTACACTCGCAATAACACAAAGTTCAAGAATGCATGCGGCTGGACGCGTAACGTTATTTGACAGCCCAAGCCACTGACGGGAAGATCTCTCCGGATCTTGCACTGGCTCCGAGGTGGGCGGCGATTGTTGACGCCGGTCACCGCCAGATGGCAGGCCTCCCGCCAGACGCTCAGCGATGAGACTTGCAAACTTTCTTGCACTGCTCTATGTTATCGAAGCGGTTGTTGTTACCCTCGCAGCCACCGTAATCGAACTTGCGGCAGCTTTTCCCGTCGAAGTAGTAGCTGGGGATGAGGGCCTCGCAGGGACCAGCGTCTGCCGGCAGCGAGCAGAAGCTCGGCCTCCCACAGCCGCCACCACAGCACTGAGCACTGCATTGTGATATCGTTTCGAAATTGTTGCCGTTCGCCTGGCAGCCGCCCCAGAAGAATGGCAGGCACGTGCCCGCCGCGGCAGAGAAGTAATAGCGATTCACCAGAGCCTCGCACGGCCCCACCTTCAGTGGCTCCCGACACGGGTCGCCCCAGTAACCGCCCACCACCACGGACAGGCCGCAGAGCAGCACAGCGCACGCCCGCATCGCGCCCGACCGTGAGGGAGACTGTCTGACGGCGGCGCAACACTGGCCTATGACAGGTGGGATCGGGCGCTCGCGAGACGGCCCGGCCAGTGCCGGCGGCGGTGTGACGTCACGAAGCCTCGGCGGTCGGGAATTTCCGATGCGCATGGCGGTGTGAAGGTGCCAGAATGAAGGGCGCCGGCTGACGGGGAAGCTAAAATGAGCACAGCTGTGCGGTAAACTAGGTGTAAATGCGAAATGTCTACTCATCTTTGCAATACGAGCATTTTGTAACGCTCTGCATTCAAACACCATGATGGGGAAAGGATAGGGGAGGGCGTATTTTGGAAGGGGTGGTGTTCATTTCGATCAGGCATTCTTGAATGTCGGCCAGCCTGCACGTAAACTGAACCAAGAACTATACCAGTAGAAAGACCCCCTGTGAGAAGCGGGGTGCGAGGGGCTATAACAGTCTTGCGGCATGATTAATGCTGAGCATCAATGTCACGGATGGAGTAAATGTTCGGTTTAGCGTGCTTGTCCCAGTGTGTTTATATATGCACATTTCGGTCAGGTAATTCTCAGGTAATGGCCAGGCATTCTAGAGCCCTGAGGACTGCTAGGTGTTCGGCTTTCAGCCGTGTGCGCGTTAAAGCCCAAATTTTCTGCTAGGAATTCCCGGGATTTGATCCGGGGTCTGATAATCACAAGCCCAGCATTCTACCACTTTTGCAGGTCAGCTCAGTGCCAGAGCGCTACAACTCCTACTTAGAAGACCACTATTCAGGCTCTAGCAATTTCAAGGATAAATGTCAGGTTGCGACGTGTATATTGCTGAATGCCGAACACTTTCTAATCCTTCCCAAACTGGTGGGGCTAGGTTACCGGAGTAGTGACTGGCCGAAATGCGGTATACATACTAGCACACCAGACGAACACCAGGGTCAGGACAACCATGCCACCAGTGATTACAGCTGTTGGGTCGGTTAATTCACCAGCGAGTTGTGTCATGTTATGCTGCGGAAAAAAACATCAGCACACTTTCCAACCCCGACACTTTTCTGAGACATCTCTGCTTGACATTTCGGATAGTGTGGTTTTTGCGATGGATTAGATGCAAATGTATTTGTCCCGTCTCATTCACCTGAGCAACGGTTTGAAAGTCATCAACCGTTTTGAATTGACCACAAAGTTGGTGTTTCGCTGCATGAATGCAATAAATCGGTATCAACTGATACCGCTTGGCTCTCATATTAGGGTCTCTCAGGTATAGGCCCCTTTTTAGTCGGGGAGCTCCAGCTCACTTCACTCGGGCCGTGCGCGACAAGATGTTCTAGTGCCGGACAGCTAGCACAGAACTTCCCGTTCGGAGCGACGCTTGCTGTTCACAACTCACACAGATCGAGAATGGCGGCCCGCGACTCCCGTGTCCATAACCCTACCACGGCCGAACGGAAGGTCACTGACCAGTGAGATAAATTCAGTGGCGCGACTTCCACGCTCACTCGCAGTGCGCAATGCTCTCGAAGCGGGTCTTGCTGCCTTCGCGGTCACTGTTCAGTCTTATGATCTATAAGGAGTTGCGATGCATCAGGAGTTGCGACACATTACGAACTGTGAAACATGAAGTGATTTGATACACCAGGTCTTTTGATTCCCTAGGTTCAGTGACACTCCAGGGCTTATAATATATATCAGGGGTTATGAGCGCTAGGCTTTATGATACGTTAGCAGGTCTGAATTTTAGACGCCTTGAGACAATGAAGGTCATAACTGGTTGTGATACATCAGGTGTTTTGATCATTAGGCACGATGATGCATTAGTGGCTACGAACATAAGGGGTTGCGATAACCTCCTGTCGCGAAGCTGTTGCCGCCCGCGCTGCGGCGGCCCCAGACGAACGGCAGGCAGGTGCGCCAGGCGGAGAAGTGCCAGCGGGGGATGCCGGCCTTGCAAGAGCCCACCTTCAGCGGTTCGTAGCACGGGCCTTCGGATGCCGCCGCAGCCGCCGCCGCCACCGTGATGATGATGATGATTTGGGGTTTTGGGGCGCATTGACTGCTGTAGGTCATGCAGCGCCCATAACTATCATTATATGCAGAGACGCAAATCAGACAGGTATATCAACCAGGTCACCCTATAAAGCCTTGACGATCAGGCCTGGCGTCATGATGAAAAAATTATTGGGACATCTACAGCGCGAGGAAACTGGAACACTCTACTAAGCTCGATAGCATGCGAGCAATCCCCTAAAAAGTGACAGCGTGCGACTCTGAGCGCTGTGTCCGAAAAACGGGACTCTAGTTGCAGTAAGGTGACGGCAACTGACGGGTACGTGATGCTCGGTCGCCGGGTCAGAGCATCGACTGCAGCATGGTCTGTCGCCAGCCAATAGCAGATGGCGGTGCGTAGCATATGTGTTGCCTATGCGTAACCAGCAAAGGGCAACTTTCTCCCTCCTCTTGTCGCGAAAACACGACTGCCATAGTCCAATGCGGGGTTTCATGGACTTCAGCTTGTTGGCGCTCAGCGAGTTCCGGTGGAACTGCCATCGCTTCTGCATAAACGTCGACACTGCGGGGTACATGTTTTGAGCTGGTAGTGTTGCTGTAGGAATGCGTGTCCCTGTCGTAGCGCGCTTTCCTGCCGCGTCAGCAAGATCATTTCCGCAGATCCCCACGTGACTCGGGACCCAACACAGTATGACTGCTATTCCTGCTCGATCCAGTGAGCTAAGACATGATTGAATGCCCTGGACCAGTGTATTCGACGAGGAGAGGCCACCAACAACCAGGAGGCTGCTCAAGGAGTCGGAAAGAATAAAATGCAAATTGCTATCGTCTACTTCAATAAAACAGAGAAGTTTGCTGATGGCTATAAGCTCAGACGTGAACACCAACGCGTGCGCAGGCAGTGTGAATGGCCGTGTTGTGGATCCACACACAAAAGCGCATTCTAAACCTGCATCCGTCATAAGTTCCGCCACGAGAACGCGTTGCTTTTGCATGTTTGATAGCGAAACATCCATTCTTGGCGATGCTAGCTCCCAAGGATCAGTCTTCATGGGTTTAGGTTTGATGATACGTCGTAGGTTCAAGCCGCTCGCGTCTAGAGGTTCTCACACTCTTACACATAAGGGAGAAGTTTGTGGTGACCGTTGAAGTAGAAATAGTCTTCGTAAGCTACGCAGAACACTGCTTTGTAGGTGGGATGATCTGGGAACTGTGTCAGCTTGCACGTGTAGCGTAGTCCCAGCATCTGCCTTCGCAATGCTAGTGGGGGCTGGTTGGCCTCCATCAGAATACTATCTATGGGCGATGTCCGAAAAACTACTGTGGCGATGCGTAGTGCGGCGTGGTGCACCGTGTTCAGAGTACATTTGATCAGGTCTGATGTACCGTCAGAGATAAAACAGCCGTAGTCAAGTTTTGAACGAATCAGCGAACGGTACAGTAGTGCGAGCGTCCTCCTATCAGCACCGTATGATGTGCGTCCTACGCACCTTAGGATGTTAAAGGATTTTGGACATTTGTCGCGGAGATTTCTTATGTGCTTCCGGTATGTTAGCCATCGGTCAAATCGTACGTCGAGAAATTCTTCAGCATTCTCAATGGCGACGCGTTGCCCATACAGCCTGATTCACACTTAAGGACAGCGACGGCGACGACGACAGAAATGAACTGCAGTTGTCTTCGGTGTGGAAAACCGGAACCTGTTGATCGCACTCCACTTCTCTGGGCGTGTGAATGTCAGCTGCAGCTGTCGCTCCATCGTGCGAGTGGCCGATAAGCTACACCAAACAGCAAAGTCGTCTACGAACAGAGAACGGCTGATGCCATGTGGAAGTGTGCCCCCAGTATCGTTTATCATCACTGCGGAAAGAATGGCACTTGAAACGCGGCCCTGAGGCACACCATTGTCCCACGGATGCCGTTGGAGTGATAAAAACCAGCTCGCACCCGAAAGAATCTGTCAGTCACAAAGTTTTGTTAAAACTTTCCCATGTGACCGCGGGTGCCACAACCGAACAACGTCATCAAAATGTCATGTCTCCATATGGTATCATAAGTTTTTTTTGTCTACGTGAAAAAAGATGGCATCGGTATGACGTTTATTAATAAACCCGGCCCGCTCTGCGGTATTAAGGAGTGAAATGTGGTCAGCCGTGCTCCTGTTCTTACGGAATCCACACTAAGCATTCTTAAAAAAGTTTTGACTTTCTAAAAAACATGAGAGCCGCTTATTCACCATCTTTTTCATGAGTATACGAAGCGAGGATGTAAGGGCGATCGGGCGATAGTCAAGGGTGTTCGTTTCACCTTCCCTGGGCTTTAAAATAGGCACCACTATGGCCTCTCGCCAGGTTGGCGGAAAGCTACCTGACTCCCACATCCAGTTGAAAAGTGCCAGCAGGGCTCGTAGTATGCGAGAAAGAAAATGCCGCATCATGTCACTGTGGATGAGGTTGGGCCCCTCCGCAACGCTACGCAGTGAGCGAATGACCGCGCGAAGTTCCATCATAGTGAAATGTTTGTTTTACGTCAGTATGTCACCTGTATGAAAACTAACTTGCGGAGTGGCGCATCGCGCCCTGTGTCTCAAAAACCGTGGATCGCAGGTACCATTTCGGCAACGGTCTGACAAGGCTTCCCCAATGGCATCGCGACATCACTTGGGTGAGTGATGTTTTGATTTCTCACTAGCAGTACGGGAAGTGAGATTGGTGGGTGCAATCCAGCGATTCTTTTAATGCTGTCTCGTACATGTGACGTCGGCGTGTGGCGATTCAGTGAATTGACGTAGCTGCTCCATGATACACGTTTCGCCTCTCGTATAGTGCGGCGTGCGGCCGCGCGTGCTTGCCTGAAAACCATGAGGTTTAATGAATTGATGTGCCCGTCGAAAACCCTAGAAGCCCTCCGACGTGCGCGAATGGCGTCGCGACGCTCGTCGTTCCAACAAGGTACAGCGACGAGGCATCCAGAGGTGTGTGGAATGTATTTGTTCGCTGCATCCAGAACAAGGGACGTAAATTCCTTCGTAATCGGAGTCGCAGAGTCGAAATCGTTAGAAAAAGGTTTCTTCCAATCCAGGCTCAAATCCGCTATAGTCCGCCTTCTTAAAATTCGAACGCTGAGGTCGAGTACCAAGAACAGTACCATCACGGTACCGACCCCAGACCGGAAAATGTTCACTTCCGAGCTGGTCCTCTGAAGTGTCCTAGGTGAAGTATGGTACCAACTGTGGACTACAAAGTCTCAGATCTAGCACTGACGATCGTCCTGATGGCAATGTAAAATGCGTTCTTACTCCTCTAAAACACACAAACCTTCGTCACGCACGAAAGCTTCACATAGCTTACCGCGAGTGTTCGTGGCAACGCACTCCCAAACAGTATGACGTGCATTAAAATCACCTAAAACCGGCACAGGGGGAGGAAATTGAGAGGCTAACTCTCGTAGTCCTCCAGATGCAAATGAAGCCCTAGATGGTGAGTAGAGAGAGCAGTTATGGTGTGGCGCTCAAAATTCACCGTTGCTGCGACGGCTTGCAAGCCTGTTCGTAACACCAGACGCTGTGTATACGTAACACCAGACGCTTTGGTGTACAGCTTACAGAACGCTACCGTAAGCAAAGAAATCTGATGGCATGTCAATGCGGAAGGAAGTGTACCATTTCAGGCTGAAGGCCGCATCAGGTGCCAACTTGGTCTCCTGGAGACACACGGCTACCGGGCAGTGCGCACTTAAAACTGTCCGCAAGTCCTGGGTGCTTGACCTCCACCTCTACAGTTCCCCTGTAGGACCAACTGAATGAGGGGCTTTAAGAGCACTGCTATGTCTTAAAAGAACTTCGCAGCGCTAGATCCCAGCCCATGGTTGTTGGTCCTGCCTTTAGAACCCGTTCCGAAAGAGACCGGGCAGATCCTGGGCGGATCCGGGGACTACCGCCATCTGTTGGTTAAATCGGCCCCGGCGGACCACGCTTTTCCGGGCGCCCCGTCCTAAACGGGGCCGGCGTCGACGACGTCGTGGTCCTAGGTGGCGGTGGTGGCGGAGGACCCATAGGCGGGCCTCTCCGCGGGTCGGAGGGCCCGCGGGAGCTTCCCCACGCTTTTGGGGCGGCGGGAGGGCCTCCCCTGTTGGAGCGGTCACCTGCTCCGCTCCAGACAGCCGGTTGGCCGTCTTGGCACGCTCCTGGTCTGTCAGGCGTGTTGGCTTTGCTTCACGCTCGTGACACTGTAGCGTCCCTGCCTTTCACGAGCACGCGCTCGCCAAGGTTGCTTTAGTCGTGGGGCTGGCAGACAAGGGGGTAGCCGACAGCGCCTGGTTGCCCTGGTCACGCCGAACTACCGTCCATCCACCGTCCCCTGCCACCGACGACGCAGGCTGGCAGCACGATCTCCTTCGACCGCTCCAGCGAGGAAGGGGGGGGGGGGCAGGGCTGCCAGATTGGAGTCCAACGCCCGGTTCGTCGATGCAACCGAGAGACCAAAGACTTCAAGAGTGCGACAAACTGCGCAGCAGTCATTTGACCAGCGGAGATCGGACGTGCGGTGGAGACCTTGGCTTTTTCGGCATATGATGTTTGAGGGTGGCTCTCGTACAGTGTTCTGACCTCGCGAAAGAGATGTTGCGAGTGGTTTTAATCGGGATATTTGTTTCCTTCACGTAAGCTGGGCACATGCGGTCGTAATTCGTGTGCGGAGCCTGGTCTTTGTTACAGTTTACGCAATACGCTCTCTCCGAATCGCAGAACTCCGTTGTGCGCTCGGGAGAAGCGCATTTCCCACAGGCAGACTTGTTGTGGCAGTACTGTCTGGTATGGCCAAATCGCTGGCAGTGGAAGCATGGCATGGGGTTCGGGATGAAAAGGCGCACCTTGACAAGTGCGTATGCAGCGCGTATTTCAGAAGGCAGATCCGGGCGATTGAAAGTCAAGATGATGTTATGTGTCGGCAGTTGCTCACTTCCTTTTCTAATGGAGATCCTACGTACAGCAGTCACGCCGAACACAGACAACCCGCCAGCGATCTCTTCTTCACTAACGCCACGCAAGTCAAAGCAGTTGATTATTCCCCTGGATGCATTTTTTGTCAGGTGTGGTTACTTGGATGGGCACAGAAGCGTCTCGTTTACCATCCTTGTCTCGAACGCAGTGCATAAATTCGGCTGCAGCCCTCGCACGATCAGCCTCTGCCCCCTTGACGAACTCTTCCTCTAACCCCCATTACGCAATCTGTCCCACCGAACCACATTTCCAAATCGATCACACCCGTTCTTCCGCTGAAACGTCGAGAGGGACGAGAGCCTCGCCTTATCACTTTGGAAAACCAAAATTCTGCGAGATGGGGAGGCTTCTCCGCTGCTTTTTGTTATCAACGTGGTCCTTCCCCCTTTCGGGGGTCGGGTGGTTTTTTGGTTATAAGATGCCATGCAAGTTTCAGTGAAGTTTCAGCACTGGGGCTCCACACCCACCACGGAGCACAACTGGGGGACGGTCCAACACTCCCCCGGGAGGTGGTCACTGCCAGGGCTACCCCGGTACTATACGGGGCGAACGACGCCTCCCACACGGCCAGGTGTAACCGAGGAGACCCCTCCCCATCCTGACCGAGGTTCAGCGCCGCCGCCCCTTGACCCCTTAAATCGCTGCCCGCGGCCAGGCGCCCCAAGCGGAGACACGCACGAAGCACCCAGCCGCAGCGCGAGCAACAAGCCGCTAGACTCGTGTGGGGACCCACGGGCCCCCCGCACCTCCGGATATCCTAGCCGAAGTGAAGTGCTGGGACACACCGCGACTGATCCGCGCGACGCGCTCTTCACCCACTAGGATTCGATCAATCCGGGCGCGCGGGCGAAGGGGCACGGCGACCCCAATGAAACGAAGATTGGGAGTGATGAGTGGGCCGGACGCGGGAAAGCGGATGATGGAAAGGGAGCGGGCGGGACAAGGAGCGGGAGCTCACGTACCGGCAGGGTCGCTACGCCCTCAGAGGAACAGCTTGCGCTGTCCACCCGTTGCCGGAGCTGGGACAAGAGGGGGCGCTAGTCCCCTACACCGGCTGAAGCCGGTGCCTCTCCGGGGCGTCGCCGCCACCATGCAGAGTAGCACACCCACCTGCATGTCGTCCCGCCGTCCCGCAATGTGGGTGACGGGCCGACGGGTCGTGCCACATCACCGCCGGAACTGCCCGAAGCGAACTGCGGCGGGGGGGGGGGGGGGGGGAGCAAGCGGAAAGTCAGCACAAGGAGCGTTAATCAGCGGGGCCGACAGGACTACATGCGGCCGGTCGGTGACCATGTTAAATGCTGTGATTTCAAGGCTAAGTGTTCCGGAACAACAGGCAAAATAAACTTGAGTTAGCTGCTGACAACCACCAAAACCAAGCATGGACATGATTCTTAGCTTATGTTTTTACGGCTAGCTAGCTGAGCGATGTAATCAGTTGATAGCTGATGACTAGTGCAGAATTTTTCCTCTGTTATAAAGGAGTGCAGCATATCCTGGCATTCGAAATATGTTGAGAACGTGATGCACCAGCATAAAAAGTGGTACACAGCCAATAGCTAATGAAAATAGCACATACGGCGTCGGCGACATGTAAAATTACGTTCGGCAATTGCGCGTAGAAATTCATGGGCGCATATTCAACCGCTCCTCTGAGGCGAAGGCACCAGGGCCAATAGGGACGAAACCTGAGCGATCATGGGTGCTGCAGAAGGCCAACAAAGTGGTTCCCGCCAACAAATATAGGATCCGCAGAGCAAGCAAAAAGAACCCAAGACCACGTGGCGGGCCCATGAACGACCGATAGTGCCGTGGCAGGCTGACATATAAAGCCCCGGCCAGAGTACAGAACCTTCCGAGCGAAGAGGAGTTATCCAAGACCAAGAATTAATAGGCCTATGCGATCAAGAGTGCGCGGGAGGGTTAACAACACGAGCCGCGATAAGAGTGAAGAGTCCTCTGCAAATAAGACCAAAGGGAGAGAGCCCTCGATCAAAGTAGATGGCCACTGAACTTCGAGTGTCTCTGTGCCTTACCTTATAAGAGCCCTAGCAACAGCACAAGGCCTCCAAGCAAGCAGGAAGAACCCGAGATTTAAATAAAGGACCCCTGGGTAACTGAGTGTACCCTAGCATATGGGGCCTGGCAAAAGCGTGAAGGGCCTTTCGGGCGAATGGAGAGAATCCGCGTAAGAAAACCTGATCGATCAACAGTGCTCAGGCATGGAGGCAGATAGTGTTCCAACAGCACATTGGGCCCTGCTAGAAAGTGCAAGGAGATCAAGGGCAACTTGAGAAGCTCCTTAGCGATCAGAATGACCCGGCAAGTGGACATATAGGGGCAGGAAACTAAAACGCAATGGCTGTAGACAGCGCAATGAGCTCCAAAATTTCCCCCCGGCAACACTTTCTCGATCAGCAAGAAAATGAAATTTGTCTGCTTATGAATTCTTTGCTTTTGCTAGTAATCGTTCTTGCTCGTCTGTAGGCCCAAAGCCTTCCAATTTTGTTTTAAGAGAACTCCGTCCGTCCGGCCGGTTATGGGCCCCCTCGGAGCCCTTAGATTCCCTCGGCATGGTACATGGGGCATGGTCCCATCACCGGCCTGAACAGATTAATAGATGGGGCCCCGCCAAGAACATAGGGTCATCCATTCAAAAAAGAAATACTCACGACACAATATGTGGGGCTCTGAACAATCGCGTGCACCAGAGCAGGTTAACAGATAGGGCCCCCGAAAAGCACGGAGAGCCTTCCATTCAAAAAGTGAGTACCCAAAACCCCATGTAGAGGTCCCCCACAATCGAATGGGCCCAAGCATCTTTCCAGAATGGGCCCCAACAGGAGCGTAAGGCCCTCCATTTGAATAAGATGTACCCAAAACCCAATGCAGAGGGCTCCTGACAGATGGAGTGTACCCGAGCAGGTTATCAGATGACCCCGATAGGAGCAGAGTGCCCTAATTCAAACACCAAGAACCAATGCGCAGGGCCCACCGAGCAGTCCAGTGTGGCCGAGGAGGCAAACAGAGGGGGCTCCGACAAGTGCGTAGGGCCCTGTTCAAATAGCACGTGCCCAAGGCCCAATGCAGGGGCCCCTGAACGATTGAATGTGCCCGAGCAGGTTATCAGATAGGCCCCCCGCCCAGAAGTGTAGCTCCCCCATTAAGAAAAAAGTATCCAAGACCCAGTGCGGAGATTCCCGAGCGACTGGTGTGCTCAAGCAGGCCATCAGATGGCCCCCGACAAGAGTGCAGGGTCGTAAGCAAGTGACAGAGAATTGGAAGCGCCCTTGACCAATGAAGAGAACTCGCGAGCATATCGCAAGTGCGTTAGTAGGTTAACTGAAACCTACGTAAAGTGCCCCTGAGCAACCAAGAATACCCCGGCAAATCAATATATGGGACCCCGGCTTTAGCCCACAGAGCCTTTCTGGCGAATGGAAAGATCATGTGGAAGGGCCCGTGATTGACAGGAGTGCCCGGCACGCCAACGGGAAGGGCCCGTGATTGACAACAGTGCCCCGGCACACTAGCAGGAAGGGCCCCAACAACAGCGTAGGGCCCCCCGAGCAATTGCCAAGAAATAAAGGGCATCGTGGGATGCTCCTTAACAATCGAAATGATCCTGCAAGTGGGCATATAGGTCTCCCAGAAACAGCATGGCGCCCCTAGGCAGTGTAATGAGGCATAAAATTTCGAGTTCATAACTTTTCCAACCATTGAATATATATTTTTTTTTGACTTCTCATAGGCCCTCCACTTTTGCTTACTACTGTTCTTGGTCGTCTGGAAGTCCAGAGATATCCAGTTTTGTTGCGTTTTGTGTTAAAAAAAACTACACCTGTTCGGCCGGCGATGGGCCCCCTTGAGACCAATGGGCTCCTTCGAGGCCCGAGGGGGGCCATGGCCCTCCCCGTTTGGATCTGCCCCTGATTGGTTCCGAAACCCGTCGCTATGTGACCGCCAGCCGGGCTGTCAACTACACCGGCACTGGAGCCGCGGCAGACCGCTAGGTGGCGGAAACAGCCGTACCAGGCATCCTAGGTGCTGCAGAAGAGCAGAAGAGCGGATGGCGGGAATCTGTGGCCTTAACGCGGGGGGGGGGGATTCCGTCGTGCGCCATTGTCTTCCTAATATCAACCCCTGAAAATTGACTTATGTAAGGTGTATATTTAATTTCTGCTCATTCGAAAAGGCAAATCCTAATGCGAACATAACCGTGTTTAAAGCCAGACGGTAGTGACCTGTTAAAATTGAATACTTTTTGATGGATGTAATGTATAGTACGCACGTGCAGTGAGCAGATTTCTCCCTTTGGGATGCGCTGTGTCGGGATTGCGCTGCGGTGAAAGCTTAATAAACTTTTTGGGCCTCTGTACCCTCACCGTCTGGCAGGAGAAGCAGGTATGCACCAGTCTGAGCCACGATGTATTGATGTGGCTCACCGTGGTGATTTATAAACGAAGTTAGCAAACGTAGTCATGCTCTCTCATGAAAATGTATTTGTCAATTCAATGCAAAGAGCTTAGTTAACGTATTGCAGTTTTCGACGGTGCCAAAAATAATGGTCCTGGTCACTGGTATAACCTGGTCCACACGTAAAAATAGGTCCAATGTGAAGGTCAGAGCAAACCACACCGAACGCGCACGTTGTGACGAAAACTTTTCACACTTACAATAACACAAAATTCCAGAAAGCACGCGACTTGACGCCCAATGCTATTTCACAGCATACGCCACTGGTATGGAAGATCTCTCCGGATCCCGCACTGGGCTCCAAGGGGGCCGACAATTTTCGTGGCCGGTCGCCGCCAGATGGCAGGCATCATGCCAGACGCTCAGCGATGCGACCTGCAAACTTTCTTGCACTGCTCTATGTTGTCGAAGCGGTTCTTGTTGCCTCCGCAGCCACCGTAGTCGAACTTGCGGCAGCTTTTCCCGTCGAAGTAGTAGCTGGGGATGACGGCATCGCAGGGACCAACGTCTGCCGGCAGCGAGCAGAAGCTCGGCCTCCCACAGCCGCCGCCGCAGCACTGAGCACTGCATTGCGATATTGTTTTGAAATTGTTGCCGTTCGCCTGGCAGCCGCCCCAGAAGAATGGCAGGCACGTGCCCACCGTGGAAGAGAAGTAATAGCGATCCACCAGAGCCTTGCACGGTCCCACCTTCAGCGGCTCCTGACACGGCCCGCCGCAGACGGCCGCCGCCGCCGCTGACAGGCCGCAGAGCAGCAGAGCGCACGTCCACATCGTGCCCGACCGTGAGTGAGACTGCCTGACGGCGGCTCAACACTGGCCTTTAACAGGTAGGGTCGGGCGCTTGCCAGGCGGCCCGACCAGCGACGGCGGCGCTGTGACGTCACGAAGCCTCGGCGAGCGGAACTGCCCGATTTACACGGCGGGGTGAAACGAAAAGTGGACATTGTATAGAATTTCCCGGATCAGGCTCTGCTTGTTCATGAGGGTTCAGCCGGAATGAAGCACGCAGGCTGACCAGGAGGCCAAAACGAGCACTGCTGTGCGGTAAACTACGTGTGAATACAAAATCACGATTCACCTTTGTAGTCGGGGATTTCGGAGATGTGCCGCCAAAAGCTAGTGAGAAGAAACTGGTTGCATTGCATTGGACAGGCGCGAAATATAACCTGATCTACACGTACCCACTCCCGAATCACTGACACGCACATCCTGCGTGCGTGGTCCTGGAAGACACGGGCGAATGAATTGCCTTCCGGGTATTCAGGACGCACGTGGGGTGGACGCGTGGGCGCATACGTGTGGACTGTAATGTCGCACAAAAGTGGCGATCATGCATATCGCATCGATTCATGCGTGGGCCTCGCGGCTGGCCGTCTTTGCAGTTGCAACAGGTATTTACTGGCGCTGGTCCTGACGGTCATAGCGACGGCCCGCCCAGCCGGGCTGGGTTGCCATGGTGACGAGCCTGGAGCGCGGGGAAACGCGCGCAACACAGATAGGAAATAGGCTTGGAGATGAGCCGTTATCAAGGCACTTCGCCTTCACTATAAATGACGTCCCAAATTCGCGTCCTGGCATGGCCGTAGCCTGCGTTACCGTCATGTCTGCCACACCGGTATGCCTGCGAACATGCGTATCTGGAAGGCACTTCAAGAAATCATCTAAGGAAACTTGGAAGGGATATTTTTTGCCTCATATTTGGTGAACAACAGCAGACATTAAGATGGGAAGGGGAGGCCCGTGTGCCAAGGCGCTCCCGCTTTCTGAGAACACCAAACATTGAGACCGGCCTGCAGATGCTCAAACCCAACCCGGCAACCCTGCCCAAGGTCGAGATGTTACCAGGGGAGAGGCTGAGCGACACCAGGGCCATTATCTGGACTATCTCGCTGAACCTAAGCACTGTGGATAGTGACGTGTCGGGTTGCACTGGTGTGCAATTGAGGTAGTTTCAGACGAGAGGAGTGGCGTGCTGTCTTATGCCTGGTAGGAAATAGAGCATCGTGGACATTACAGCATTTCATATTGCGCCAGTTACGCCATGAAACCTCCTTAGGTCGTGACGCCTGGTGTCAGTCAAGGTCAGATCCTCATGTCATCCTGCCAATTCATCGTACACATGCACAACTAAAAACGACTATTGAGCACAACATGCACTTCATTGTGCACACCTGGTGGGGACACAAAGCAAACGGGAGGGACATAGCTATAGATTTTTATCTTAAACTTAGAGTTGTGCAACATGATAAACCCCGTCTAAAACAACTCAAACGTTTATCTGCGATGACGCAGTCTATACATCATACAAGCACATCAGCACGCACGTAAAGGCAAAAAATACAGCCATGCTCACTTGCTACCCACGTGCTATTGCACCAGTTAAGCTGCGTGCCTGGCAGTAGCCTGCTCAGCCCTATCCTGATCATCCATTCGTCCATATTCAGCCACGGCCATCTGAGACACAGATAGATGTTCATTGTTACCAGCTTCTGTGCAATCCGCTTGTCCAACGCGAAGTATTTTTCCAGCAGCAGCTTCGTGAGGCGGTCGACGACACCAATGTCTCGGTTCGTGCCTCGGCCCATCACTAGCTGGAACACGGCCTCGAAAGCCTGGACAGCGCTCACCCAGGCCGGCGACGGTACCATCAAACCACCCTGACTAATCGTGTATATCCAGCTGTCTGCCACACAGCTGGGGGTGCCTATAGGGTCGACAGTCCCGTGCTTGGGTCGACGTGTTTCCACTTGGCCGTGACGAACCCGGCAACAAAGGCCAGCGCACCGTGATCGATGTTAACCTCGTCCTCCTCGTCGCGGCAACGGAGTTCATTTTCTATCTCTCGCCGTCGCTGCCATGGAGCTTGTCCTCGCCCACCTCGTTGACCTCGTCGTCCTCGTCGACTTCGTTCAGGACGGACACTGGAGGCATCGCGGCTGCTTGCTGGTAGGCGATCTCCACGTCGTCCGCATGCTCTGCCGCTTCCACCACAGCTGGATATTGGATCTGCAATACACCAAAACACTGGCATTTCGATGTACGTAAAAGGCGCATATATTATAACCCCTTGCATGCCAGCAGTTGAGTTGTCGTTGCGACAACAAAATGTCTTGTACCAAGACATGCTCATTTTGTCGTTATCATACCCGGTTTGTGTATCCGTTCACGTTTGCTTGTGGTCCAGCGTGACATAATCTGGACTCCTAAAAGGACAGTTAACGGCATACGAACACTGTGCTGCGTGCACCTTACCGATATTTACCACTTATGTTTTGCACATGACATAAAATATATATGGGCTGGGCAAACTGGGCCAATGGGGGAAAGGGTGGGACACAAGTTATCACGCCCAAATATTGCATGGGTATCCGCCCATCATCCCGACAAACTCTCCGATTTCCATGCAGTTAACCTTAGCCCCGTTACAAATCACGGGAAAGCAATAGTGATGCATCCAGGCAATGGCTCACAAGGTATATGTCGGTAATAACACAATGGTAAAATGAAATGACTATATAACTATGCCACTATAATACAAGAAAATGGTGAAATACCGTAATACATCTAGGCAATCATGGTAGTTCTTCGGCGTTGCACATTTCGGCTGCGCCCTTAAGTCCCCCCCCCCCCCCCCCCGCCTCGCCAGCGTTGCATGAATAGCTCTACCATTTGTGTGGCAATTGGGTCCCACGTTGTAAACAAGATAATGGCTGTGAAATCTTCTTTCGATCTTGTATTCTAGTCCACAAACAACACAGCGCGGCCCACATTCTGCGTGATTTAGTGACTGTGAATTAGGTCCAAAAATATAAATAGAATCGACGGAATTTTTCCTTTTCAGCACATGCATACTGACTTCGGACTGCTGGCGATGTTACAAATTCGATACTACACTGCACAACAATAGACCAGACCTCCACACTTTTGCGTGACTATTGCCTCCCGACCCCGCAGTCGACGTTGACATGCAACACCGCCGCGCGGGCTCGTGAAAACTTTGTGACGTCATCGCCTAACGTTAACTAGCCGTTAACGTTAACGTTAACATCTGACCACTTTCTCAAGCAGTAATGATGATCTCCTAATAAGCCTGTGCTGCGCATCGAGGAGTTGACCCCTTGCCTACCCGATGCTAACTAGCCTACACAGTCGGCAGCAGCTTTGCCTTCTCCATTTGCTCAACCTGCTTCTGGCCGCATGCACCAGGAAGCTGATTCGGGGGAGGATCAAGGTCCTGGATGAGGCTGTGACCCCCATCGCAGTTTTCGAGAGGGCAGACCGCTCAACCAAACAGTCCATCGGGGTAACAGCGGCCAGTAACCGGGTGAGCATTGCTTCAGAAGTTGTACCCCATGTACAGACCAGGCCGTGTTTTGTGTGTGGCCTACTGGATCACATGAGAGCAGTCTGCGCCTTCAAAACGGACATTTGTGGCCTATGTCAGAAGAGAGGCCATCTCGGCGCCATGTGTCACAGAACACCAAACAAACGGAACCAGGCCTACCCTCAAGAGAGGATGGCAGGCCAGAAAGCAACGCCCAGCGGGAAACCAGGGAAGCCTGCTGAGCTGGCTGTCCCCACCCGGAGCGGGAGGGACTTGTCAGCCCCGGCTGAGAGCCAGGCAACAGCACCACGCCCCAGCCAACTTTAGGCACCCTCCTTCACAGTTGCAGCAGTGGACATAACTCCACCTAAACCAGGACGGTTGGTGGAGGTAGAGGCATGGGGTTGAAGATGCCTGCCCCGGTCGACGTTGGTGCTTATAAAACTAGAGAGAGGTGAGAGAGATGCATTTCCTCGGCTTCAAAGTCTCTCTCTCTCTCTCTCTCTCTCTCTCTCTCTCTCTCTCTCTCTCTCTCTCTCTCTCTCTCTCTCTCTCTCTCTCTCTCTCTCTCTCTCCTCTCTCTCCTCTCTCTCTCTGTGCTCTCTCTCTCTCTCTCTCTCTCTCTCTTCTCTTACTCTCTCTTCTCTCTCTCTCTCTACTCTCTCTCTGCTCTCTCTCTCATCTCTCTCTCCTCCTCTCTCTCTCTCCTTCTTCTCTCTTCTCTATCTCTCTACTCTATTTAAGTTCTCTTGACGCCCTGATACTGTGGTCGCCAATGCCGTTCTCCCACTTCTGTCTGATCCTCTTATCTGCTGCTGTGTGCCTTCGCGCTAGTGTTGCAAGAAACATGTTTTATAGGTTGGAAAGTTATCAATCGTTCTAAATTGCTTTAAAAAATCGTTGCTTCGATGTATCAAGGCAATGGCGCGGTGTCAACTGACACCGCATCATCTCCTCGGCCCTAGCGGCGTTCAGGCATCGAGAGGTACCAAGAGCGTCGTTCTGGCGACACGCGAAGTGTCTTTCTCTCTGGCTAATAAATATCTGCTCCGCCTGTAATCAACTTGGGTCTCTCAGGACTCGTCCATGGTCCCTGGCTCTTCACCATCTTCGCCTACCAGGGGCATAGTTCCCCTTTTCGGCTGGGGAGCGGGGGAGGGGGCAGGTTCCAGTTCTCGAAACTTTGGTCCCAGCGCCTCAAGTTTGAGAGGAAAGCGGGTCAAACCTGGAGGAATCACGGTTAATAGCTTATTTTGCGGGTAGGTTTGGCAATGTCTCACTGTTCAGCCCTCCCTCCCCAGCCCATCTGGTGGGATTACGCCCCTCTTGCCCATGGCGTTAGTATGTATACCGCCGGTGCCTTTGAAGTTCAGTACGCTGACGACACCCAGCTTCTCGCTTCTTCAGTGTGCTAGAATTGCCGACTTGGGGTGCAAAGCAACACCCTATGAGGAGGAATTTTTCACTCCTTTTCCCCATATTTTATGTGAATTTTTCACTCCTGCCTGGCATTGCCTAATCGCACATGCCAAATCCCTATTTCCTTTTCTGAGGTTTTCAGATGTCATCCAAAACCGAGTTCACTGGAAACCACCAAGCATAAACGAGGCTCCACGGAACTTGGACGCCTATGGCTGTGTCCTGCCTCACCTACATTTGAATCATGTCTATGTATGCACAGAGCAAGGGCGCCAGGTACCTCCAAGCCCAAGAACCCCGGCGGCCCCAGCCGCTTGCACGCGTTAAACTTGGTTCGTTTACAAAATGCATCACAATCTACAGCTGTGTGCAAAATGCAAGGTTTTCACGTATCCCCTATTTTTTTGGCCTCACTTCCACACCACGAAAGCAGAGCCTGGTGCAAACACCAGCAGGGCCTGGCAGAGAATTTCGCTCCACGTATATCGCCCCCAAACCCTAGGCAACTGTCTCTAAGCAAAAGGTCGCAAGCCCATTTGAGGGCATTGATCTTGTTCGAACTTTTAAAGGTTATGGTGACCGAAATGATACAAGACTGCTCTGAGTTTTGCATTTGAATAAGTGACAAAGATTACGCTAGGCGGTATGTTCCTAAAACAAAAAGTTTGACCCGGGTCATCTTAGGTCAATGACCTGTTCTGACCTTAAAGAAATCAAATGAAGGTGTATAATGCGGTTCCTGCCGCCCATAAATTCGAAATGAGCACCACAAACTATCCCAAACAGCAAGCCCTAGAGTAATAAATTAGGTTGGTTTTGACCTTGGTCTGACCTTCATACCTTACCTTCGGCCAACGTAATTTGCTCATTCAATATTTGTGGTGCCTAAGAAAGCATCTCAGAGATGTATGTCCTCGTCAAACACTCCATTGTTTTATCAGATTGATCCACTAGATTACCTAGATTCCCTAGAAATTGTCTCCGCTGAAACCATGGCCTGATTTGACCTGTCATAGGTCAGCGACCTTATCAGGTGCATCTAAAGATATGATGTAAAACGATCCGTATACAACTTTCTACAGCTATGCAAAATTTGGCGCAGCTACGCCGCGCCGTCCAAAAACCATTCGGGAAAAAGCTTCGGAAGGGAGTCAATTTGACCCGTCACCCGAGCGCGTGTAATATGTTTTGTTTCACTTTGATGGCCTAAGATGTCAAAAAACAAAATAGTTTTGTCAGGTTCCTGATATCACGTCGATGCCAGCTTGAAGCAGATATCACGTCGATGCCAGCTTGAAGCAGATGTCTCCGTTTGCTGAAGCATCAGTCACGAGCTCATAAGGTCCATTTTTTGTGAATTGATTTTTTCACTCCCGCACGGTCCTTTTGCGATGGAATTTTTTACTCGCACCCTAGTTCAAAAGCGATTCTAGCTCCTTGCTCTTCTTACCATCAATATGTACTCCCGAGCTGACTGCTAGCATGGACGCCAGCCAAGCATCGTGTGATGGCTGCTTTCGATGTAACGCCCTGAAAGCGAAGGAGACTCAGAGTGAACTTCTCGTACCAGGCACCAAACACAAAATGCGCCACATGCCCTCGTGCGCAGTGAATTTGGCAACGGAGTTCTGGTCACCTGCACCGACGCCAAAAATTGGGGAACGGCCTTCGACCATTATCACTCCTGGGAATCGCACGTCGCTTAACTGCCTCGGAAATCTGTTGCGGCCCTGCCTGCGGTCTTCCATCTCCGCCATTACCTGCTCTCTGGTTCCTTGTCCACCACTCTTACCGGCCTGGTTTTCTCGCTCTCCGATCTCCGTTATTTGTTTTCCGGTATACGATAGCAGTTAGACCAAAAACATGGCCAAAGTTCACATAAATATACTCTGGCGATTTAATCAGGCCGGGAAAACAAAATGTGAAGCAATTTTTGAAGGAACGAACACCCATGGCATGTACAGCTAATGAGCCCCGCGCGTTTATACAACATCCGCATGACAGATGAGCTTGAATCTCTTGCCACTAGGTTTCACACCAGTCACGAATGACTTCATCACATGTGGAGCACATAGCACGGAACGCTTCTCCAGCCTCCCTGTTAATCGCTGCATCGCAGCGGGAAAAAGCCACTTTGCACACGTGTCTTACAATGCGCTGCCACCGAAATATACCGCCACGACCACATTTTCTGCCTATTTGTTGCTTTGCGCGAGGTCTTATTGTATGTGCCTGTGAATGCGGCAAGCATACAAGTTCCACCCGTTGAGCATATGTTCGTCCTTGTATGACTTGAACCCCAAAAACTTACGTTGGTTTCGGCCATTCACCGAGAACGGAACGACAAAGTCAACTACACGAACTAGTAAAGATCTGACCGCATCGCCAGCCTGAGTTTTCCTCAACCTCCATTTGTGGCAACGCAAAAGACTGGTTTTTCCCCTCACACTGCTGGCTGCCGATGCTACGCTACAGCAAACGAGTGATTCGCGGAAACCAGGTCGCACGCGATGGCGGTGAGGCCGCGGACCGAAACAGCCACGCGGTGACTTGGCCTCCAGTGCCCAGCCCGGCCGGCGATATCCGTGAGAACGTTACACGAATTGAAGAGTCTGCCCTTCATGAGAGTTTTGCATGCGGAGGTTCACTGATGCAGGATGAGTGTCGTGTCGGGACTCTGGGTGCTAGTTAATCGAGACATACCACTGTCTGGAATATCGCTGGCGAGGAGTCTGGCCGCACTTGGCAATTTTAGCGACGAAACCGATGAATTTGTGATGAGTCACGGTTGTGAGGAGGTTTCGCCAATGCTCCGGAAACGGAAATATTTTGAGCCGATGCCGGCAACACCAAACAAAGCTACATGTCTGTGTAATTGGTGTGACTATTTCGGCTCAGACAACAGCATCCTGCATTCCGCCTTGGTTTCACGGCACCGCTCAGTGAAGGTTTCACGGCACCGCTCAGTGAAAGTTTCACGGCTCCGCTCAGCGAAAGTTTCACGGCTCCGTTCAGCATTGCAATTGGGGGAACCACCGATGCTTACCAGGTTTGTAATTCCGTGGGCGAGGCCCGTCAGCCTTGTGCCCCGGAGTCACCGTATTTTCACAGAGTCACAGGAAGAATGAAAGCAGGTGTGCAAAAGGTGACCGAAAGCAGTCCCCCACTAAGAACTATGATTCCCAGGTTCAAGAATATGCAAGATATATGCAAGAATATGCGATGGATTTGACCCACCCTAATGCGACCGTCCACTATTCGATAACATGACAACCAGCTTTCCGGCAGCAACAGGCCAAACATGGGAAATCCCACCTCTGGAATCTGGGACAATGAGAAGGCCAAGCTGGCAAGGAAGCGTCTGAGGTCGGTGGACCCCTCCCCCCTTTGCTTCGCACCAGGTCTACATAATTAGTTCGCTTTACTATCTTAGTGGTAAAACGGGAAATCCCCGTTTGCGAGGTACCAGGTGCACATAATTCGCTTTACCGCCATGGTGGGGGGAAGCCCGAGACCCGGCTACTAGGAAGAGCCAGGAAGTCACAGAGTTCCAGTTTACCCTGGTATCACGCCTCAGAAACCGGAAAATAAGAAATCACGGAGCGCTTTGTTGTCTCTCCTAACCCGCCATCTTACCCTGTACATAAAAAGGAACCGCGACGCACGCCGTCGCACCCCTTGATTGGACGCCAGCGACTGTATTGGCCATATTAGCGTTCAGGGATCATGGCGCAACCGGCATTCGAATGGCATGTATGCAGCATGTATGCAATGGCCTGCCAGCATGTATGCAATGGCGTTCATTGCATACATGCTGGCGAGGTTCTACCGGCGGGTGGGCTGTTTACCCGTGAGGTCCATGTCCTCTCGGTCCTCCGGGAGCACTTCAGCTGGATCTTCTGCATGGACGTTCTCTTCACCATCTTATCTATTTAAGAATGCCCATTCATCCACGCTGATATATTCATTGACTGAAAAGTGTAGAACACGTCGTTCAATCTTTGGCTTTACGCATAGACAACGTTTTACTATTCGACCACACAGGTACCAACTTTTTAAAGTCCGCTGCACATCGGGAAAACGTGTCAAACTTATCTCCCCACCAGTTTTCTCTTCACTGTCAATCCAACCAACCAACGAATTGGTCTCAACCGCAAGCTGGTCACCAAACTTGGGCCTGCAAAGATCCCTCGCGATGACATCCACAGAACACAACAAAATCACCGCTCCACAGCCTTCTGCGGTCACATCTTCACACTCCCCGCGGCGCAGCCCGACGCCTACCTCTCGCCTCGCGCCTCGCCGCGTCCCAGCGCTCCGGCCCTCGCCTCTGCTCCGGCGCAGCCTGACGCCTACCTCTCGCCTCGCGCCTCGCCGCGTCCCAGCGCTCCGGCCCTCACCTCTGCCCCGGCGCAGCCTGACGCCTACCTCTCGCCTCGCGCTTCGCCGCGTCCCAGCGCTCCGGCCCTCGCCTCTGCTCCGGCGCAGCCTGACGCCTACCTCTCGCCTCGCGCCTCGCCGCGTCCCAGCGCTCCGGCCCTCGCCTCTGCTCCGGCGCAGCCTGACGCCTACCTCTCGCCTCGCGCCTCGCCGCGTCCCAGCGCTCCGGCCCTCACCTCTGCCCCGGCGCAGCCTGACGCCTACCTCTCGCCTCGCGCCTCGCCGCGTCCCAGCGCTCCGGCCCTCGCCTCTGCCCCGGCGCAGCCTGACGCCTACCTCTCGCCTCGCGCCTCGCCGCGTCCCAGCGCTCCGGCCCTCGCCTCTGCTCCGGCGCAGCCTGACGCCTACCTCTCGCCTCGCGCCTCGCCGCGTCCCAGCGCTCCGGCCCTCACCTCTGCCCCGGCGCAGCCTGACGCCTACCTCTCGCCTCGCGCCTCGCCGCGTCCCAGCGCTCCGGCCCTCGCCTCTGCCCCGGCGCAGCCTGACGCCTACCTCTCGCCTCGCGCCTCGCCGCGTCCCAGCGCTCCGGCCCTCACCTCTGCCCCGGCGCAACCGCGCCCACTTTTGCTGTCGGGTGAAGCGGGCGAACGAGGCCTGCTCGTCGAGCTCGCTGCCGGGCGCCGGCGGCGGTGCCGGCGTCACCGCCTCCGGGTACACGGCGACCTGGCGGTGCGGCGCCGTCGACCACTGGATGCGCCGCTGGACCTGTCGTGCGGACAGCGGTCAGGACACGGGCGGGCAGAGAAGAGCGGCGCTGGGCGGTGGCGGTGCGGCGCGGCGGAAACGCAGCAGCCTCGATCACTAACAGGCTGTGCGTTCCTGCAGGCGAGTGGCGGCGTCCTTTAGTAAAGACAGCGAGCGTAAGCCATATGGACTTTTTCAAGCGAACGCATGGCTGACAGAGGGAAAGACTAACTGAACACATCTGTGACCTTTGCTAAACATTTGGTTCATCGTGGTAAACGCTACGTACCGGCTACGAATACGACCCTGCCCGTTTGGGCACGGAAACAGCATGCACATTGACCAGGTCTGTCACGTCAACACCAAACGGACAAAGCCGTCCCACTCAGTGCCGCACACCAGGGGGTGGGTCTCGCACGTACACCCTTCCTCCCTGCCAGGACAGAGCAGCGCGGTGTGGTGCGAGCCGCTCTGCCACGGGCCCCACCTCTGCCAGGATGGCGGCGTGGTTCGGACTGCCTGCCGAGTGCGGCATCTCGGGCGGCTCCGGCTCACCCGGCCCGGCTGCGGGCGCGCGGTTCCCGCTCAGCAGGTCCGCCTGCGGGGCAGACGCCGGCTCTGCCGTCACATGACGCGACAGTGGCATCCTTTCGCCGACGTCCGTTTCTTTCCACGTCAACATTTGTTGTACTACGGACATCTGACCAGTGAAACAAAACTAGCGGAACAATTAGCGGTGCTTGCTCATTGGACATTCATCCTCGTCACCGATCAGTGAAACGCACTACCATGTCACCGTATTTCTGGCGGTGATTGGTCAGTGTAGCTCACAGCCTTTACCGTGTCGATAGCGGTGAATGGCCAGCGTAACAGCCCTCACCGTATGGCTGGCGGACAGTGGTCGGCCCAGCACGCCCTGGCGTTTGACGAAGTGGGTCGGGTCGGTCGGCACGAAGTCCGGTCCAAAGTCAGCCAGTGCCAGCTGCCGCTCCACCTCCAGCAGCGCCGTGTTGTCCGAGTATGGCCGGCCAGAGGCAGCGTGAGACCGAGCGCGAAGCCCGAGCACAGCCCAACCAAAACACCGCAAGATGAAATACGAAGCCCGAGCGCGGCCCAGCCGAAACACCGCAAGATAAAGTGCGAAGCCCGAGCACAGCCCAACCGAAACACCGCAAGATGGAGTGCGAAGCCCGAGCGCGGCCCAACCGAAACACCGCAGGATGGAGTGTGAAGCCCGAGCACAGCCCAACCGAAACACCGCAGGATGGAGTGCAAACCCCGAGCGCGGCCCAAAAGCGCGTCCGTCTCGACGTCCTGACGGCAGTACCGCAAGACTCCAGTGTAAGCCGCAGGTCAGCTCCGGAAATGGTGCCGTGGGACCAAGTCCAGGGCGCGGGTCAGGCACGAACAGCAGAGGAATACCGAACACACATTGGCGAGGCACCGGACTGCGGGTGATCGCGCAGCCAACGCAGAAACTACAGCCCAGGAACGCTGAAATAAGTCACTCAAACAACAGCATGGTCACTGCTCTGTTAACATCATGAACGGAAAAATATAAATGCTAGATGTATCTGTATACCCGGCAGCTCTCAATGTAGGGCATGCCCAAGCTGAAAGCCATGAGAGAGCGCATGTCCGGAATGTGGGGTAGCAGGCAGGCAGCTACAACTAGCAATGCCTCGACGGCTCCAGCATCCTCAACGACATAGCCCGTGCCCGCAGATGGCTCAAACAGTGCAGCCAGATAGCAGTGTTTCCACACAGCTCGGGCAGTCCGGACAGACCAGCCAGCCGACCTAGCACCGCGAGAAGTTGTCCACCTACCGCGCACGAACTTGACGCCAGGCACGTGGCCGGTGACGCGCTGCTGGGTGAGCGCGTCCCGCACGTCTCGGGAGGAGGCCTCCAGCCGTTCGGCCAGGGCTCGCTCGTCCGCGCTGGCCGGCGCCGTCCAGAACACGTACACCAGCCGCATGTTGCCAGACAGCTGCACCTGCGGTGAAGCGGGGTGGGCTGTCGGCCGGCGGCGGAGGCGCGGGGCATGGCAAGAAGTGGATGCGAAAAGGGGGGGGGGGAGGGGTAAGAGGGCGTTCCTGTAGCATGTCCGAGGCAAGCAAAGGCTTTAGACTGAACTGATGCAACCAGCATGCCGTACGGTCACAATATTGTCGCGTCAGAATATTAATTCAGCCATAATGAAAATATCATAATCATCCGGAGGGCATGTAAAGCATCCCCACAAATGCTAAAGAGAGGCGGACAACAGTTCTTCATCAATTTAAAAATGGTGTTTCCTCCTATTCCCTACCATCAGTGTAAGCGTAAACTGAATTAAGCGCCCAATATGCTGGCAAGACATAAGTACCGGCATGTACATCTTGGAAGTTCCGCACACACAATTAGTACCACAATTAGTTATAGCGAAGGCTACGAACGATGGTGATGTCTGTTTGAAGCGCTTCGGCTAGCACTTCCCCATTTCCAGCCACGAAGTGTCTTACATTCAGTGTTTGTGTGGTCTAACGAGCTTGTTAGGGGTGTCCCACAAGCCGTGACCCGCGGGGTGAGGAGAATCTGTTCCCCCAGCAAATTGTATGCATCCCAAAAAGAAATAACGACGCCCACACGAAACTTTCACCGGCCCCTTCCACAACCATTCCACACTGTTGTGACCCGAAATCATTTATAAACTGAATGGTAAGTTACACCATTCACAGGACTCATCTTTGAACAAGCAATTTCCTATACACATGTTTTTAAAACCATACATGCATTCAACTTTACGCAATTTCGATTTTTCCCCAAATTTGAGAAAAAAGCAGGGGCCTATATAATGCAGATGAGCTTCATTCACACATCGCAATGCCCAAATCGTCAAAGTTGGTCGTTGCTGAGTTATATACTTCCAAAGGTGAAAATTCCGAAGTGGTTTGTGGCTGCCGCTCGGCTGGAGCCAAGCTTTGAATCCCAAGCACCAGAATGCGTACTGAAAGGCACTTACACTATGTTGTGCTGCAATCAATAGCCGGGACACACGTGCTATATGACTGCAATCGATTGCCATATGTTGACCTTCCATGACCTGACTGACCTTTACGTACCATGGAATATCACTCACACAGTATATTTACCAGGTTCTGCAGAGTTCTTTTGCAGGAAATGGCCACCGTGATTCTGTTTGAGTGGATTGTTGATGTATGTATGTAAGTAATGTAACTGGTGCACGTGCTTTACAACCTCCCGAAGACCTTCCGACTGGCGCGTGATTCGTTCAAATCAGGTGACTTGTCACGGAGATAGACAGGAGCAGAAGAACCCCACGGTAGAGTGTGTTCGGCACTCAACCCCAGGAGCGCCAGAGTTAAGGCACAGTTTACACGAAGCCTGACTGTAGATTGAAAAGAAATGAAGTGTATGGCGTAACTCCATCTTTCAACAAATGAGCGACGTCATAGTCACGGTATGCTCGCATGAAGGATACATGCGAGGCCTTTGGTACCTAGCGGCAAACCATCCACTGGAATGTGTTGGGCGACATGTCCCCGTACCAGTTCGATGCTGTGCTGCTGCCGTGTTGCTCGCTCCGAATGCTCGCGTGCTGTTCGTGTGGTTGACGCGCTGATTCGTCGATATAGTTTTTCCCTAGCTTGACAAAAGAAGGCTGCGCCCGGTTCAAATCTTTATCGTGATATCCCTGCGTCCGTTTTGTCTGTTTTCCTTATTCTGCTCCCTCACTGCTCTGCTGAGGTAAACGCATGCTTATAGACGTAGCTACGCGGTCTTGGATATGTGATGATTACACGCCTACGCTTCTACGTTTGTCTTGAGCTGATCTGGCATGTATGATTTGTGCGGAGGCAAAAAACTGAGAAATTTCAATACACTTAATATAAGAATGAAGATTAACTAAAGGGTCTTATGTTGAACAAACGACCATCCAATACAAGGAAGTGTTTACTTAACGACACTGCAGTGATAAATAACGATTTTATTGACGACACTCAGTCTTTCGAGCTGTGCTCTTTCTTGAGGATGAGCACAGCTCGAACTATAGAGTACCGCCAATATAATCGTTATTTAACACTGCAGCGTTGTTTAGCCACCGTCTCTTGGCATACTCAAGGCCATTAGCCCAAGAAATGGGCTAGCCAAGAAGCCAATGGGCCCCTTCGAGACCCAGTGGGGTCATGACCCCGTGCCCCGCCCTCCCCCCCCCCCTCTGGATCTGCCCCTGCCCCGGTAGGTTAACGTATGGGGGCGGTGGCCATAGCGTACAGAGCCTCTCTGGCGAATGGAAAGAATCCGTGGAAGGCCCCTGATTGACAGCAGCGCCCCGGCACAATGGCAGGACGGGCCCAGCAAAAACGCGCGGCCATCCCAGCAAACGCAAAGAAATCAAGGACAACTGGGATTGTTCCTTAATTATCTAAATGAACTCGCAAGTGAACATAAAGTTATCCTGAAAACAATGTGATGAGGCATATAGCTCCAAATTGACATTTTTTAACCATCTTATATTTTTTTTCTTTTTTTGTCTACTCACGGGCACTTCACTTTTGCCAGTGATTATTCTTGGGCGCATAGACGTCCAAAGACGTTCACTTTTGTTGCGCTGTGTGTTTAAAAATGCACTTATTTGGACGACTATGGGCACCTTCGGGGCCCAAGGGGGATGGGGCATGGGCCCGCGGCCCTCCCCGTCTGGATCTGCCCCTGATTGGTTCCGAAACCTGTCGCTAGGTGACCGCAAGCCGGGCTGTCGACTACGCCGGCACTGGAGCCGCGGCCGACCGCTAGGTGGCGGAAACAGCCGTACCAGGCATCCTAGGTGCCGCAGAAGAGCAGAAGAGCGGATGGTGGGAATCTGTGGCCTTTGCGCGGGGGGGGGGATTCCGTCGTGCGCCATTGTCTTTCTCAATATCTGCCTCTGAAAATTGACTTATGTAAGGTGTATATTTGATTGCTGCTCATTCGAAAAGGCAAATCCTAAGGCGAACATTACCGTGTTTAAAACCAGACAGAAGTGACCTGTTAAAATCGAATACTGTTTGATGGATGCAACACACAGTACGCACGTGCAATGAGCAGATTCCTCCCTTCCGGATGCGCCGTGTCGGGATTGCGCTGCGGTGAAAGCTTAATAAACTTTTTGGGCCCATATACGCTCACCGTCTCGCAGGAGAAGCAATTATGCACCAGTCTGAGCCACGATGCATTGATGTAGCCAATTGGCGCAGTGTGATATTTCGCGGTAACGGCGAACGAGGCGTGGTGGTCAACGACACGAGAACATAACAGGATACGTCGGTTGCCGAGGCGGCCGAGACGGGCGGAGCTCTGGTCAGGGAGGCACTTCAGCTGGCTTAGACTGCTGACCATAGTCGCGGCCGGAGGGACGGGCCGCTACGGGACTTTGGGATGAAGCGGTGAGTGAATAATGAAGAAGACGAATTTACACCACGATGCAGCAATAGATGATTGCATGCTGGATGTGATTGTGATTGCATCCTGGTCATCTATCGTCACATGATCATCCATCGTGCTCGCCGTGGTGTTTTATAAACGAAGTTGTCAAACGTAGTCATGCTCTCTCATGAAAATGTATTTGTCAATTCAACGCAAAAAGCCTAGTTAACGTATTGGAGTTTTCGACGGTGCCAAAAATAATGCCTAAAATGTGAAGGTCAGAGCAGACCACACCGAAGACGCACGTTCTGGCGAAAACTTTTCCCACTCACAATAACACAAAATTTAAGAAGGCATGCGACTTGACGGCCAACGCCATTTCACAGCATACGCCACTGGCATGGAAGATCTCTCCGGATTCTGCACTGGGCTCCACGGGGGCGACCATTTTCGTGGCCGGTCGCCGCCAGATGGCAGGCATCATGCCAGACGCTCAGCGATGCGACCTGCAAACTTTCTTGCACTGCTCTATGTTGTCGAAGCGGTTCTTGTTGCCTCCGCAGCCACCGTAGTCGAACTTGCGGCAGCTTTTCCCGTCGAAGTAGTAGCTGGGGATGATGGCCAGGCAGGGCCCAACGTCTGCCGGCAGCGAGCAGAAGCTCGGCCTCCCACAGCCGCCGCCGCAGCACTGAGCACTGCATTGTGATATTGTTTCGAAATTGTTGCCGTTCGCCTGGCAGCCGCCCCAGAAGAATGGCAGGCACGTGCCCACCGTGGAAGAGAAGTAATAGCGATCCACCAGAGCCTTGCACGGTCCCACCTTCAGCGGCTCCTGACACGGCCCGCCGCAGACGGCCGCCTCCGCCGCTGACAGGCCGCAGAGCAGCAGAGCCCACGTCCACATCGTGCCCGACCGTGAGCGAGACTGCCTGACGGCGGCTCAACACTGGCCTTTAACAGGTAGGGTCGGGCGCTTGCCAGGCGGCCCGACCAGCGACGGCGGCGCTGTGACGTCACGAAGCCTCGGCGAGCGGAACTGCCCGATTTACACGGCGGGGTGAAACGAAAAGTGGACATTGTATAGAATTTCCCGGATCAGGCTCTGCTTGTTCATGAGGGTTCAGCCGGAATGAAGCACGCAGGCTGACCAGGAGGCCAAAACGAGCACTGCTGTGCGGTAAACTACGTGTGAATACAAAATCACGATTCACCTTTGTAGTCGGGGATTTCGGAGATGTCGCGTCAAAAGCTGATGAGAAGAAACTGGTTGTATTGCATTGAACAGGCGCGAAATATAACCTGATCCGCACGTACCCACCCCCGAATCGCTGACACGTACATCCTGCGTGCGTGGTCCTGGAAGACACGGGCGAATGAATTGCCTTCCGGGTATTCAGGACGCACGTGGGGTGGACGCGTGGGCGCACACGTGTGGACTGTAATGTTGCACGAAAGTCGCTGCCGTGCATGTCGCACCGATTCATGCGTGGGCCGCGCGGCTGGCCGTCTTTGTAGTTGCAACAAGTATTTACTGGCGCTGCTCCTGACGGACATGGAGGCAGCCCGCCAAGCCGGGCCGGGTTGCCATGGTGACGAACCTGGAGCGCGGGGAAACGCGCGCAACACAGATAGGAAATGGACTTGGAGGTGAGTCGAGATCAAGGCATTTCCCCTTCACTACTACAGTGACGTCACAAAGTTGCGGCCTGGCATCGTCGTAGTCTGCATTACCGTCGTGTCTGTCACACCGGTATGCCTGCGAACATGCGTATCTGTAGGGCATTTCAAGAAATTCTGTGAGGAAACTTGGAAGGAAGACTTTTTCCACATTTTGTGGTGAACAACAGCTAACATAAAGATAGGAAGCAGAAGCCCGTGTGCCACGGCGCTGCTACTTTCTGAGAATGCCAAACATTGAGTGTATGGCTACGCATTGAAGTGGACCGGCCTGCAGATGCTCAAACCCAACCCGGCAACCCTGCCCAAGGTCGAGATGTTGCCAGGCGAGGGGCTGAGCGACACCAGGGCCATTATCTGGACTATCTCGCTGGACCTAAGCACTGTGGATAGTGACGTGTCGGGTTGCGCTGGTGTGCAATTGAGGTAGTTTCAGACGAGAGGAGTGGGTGCTGTCTTATGCCTGGTAGGAAATAGAGCATCGTGGACATTACAGTATTTCATATTGCGCCAGTTACGCCACGAAGCCTCCTTAGGTCGTGACGCCTGGTGTCAATCAAGGTCAGACCCTCACGCCATCCTGCCAATTCATTGTACACATGCATGACTAAAAACGACTCTTGAACACAACATGCACTTCATTGTGCACACCTGGCGAGAGTACAGAGCAAACGGGAGGGACATAACTATGGATTTTTATCTTAAACTTAGAGTTATGCAACATGATAAACCCCGTCTAAAACAGTTCAAACGTTTATCCGCGATGAAGCAGTCTATGTATCAGACAGGCACATCAGCACGTAAAGGCAAAATATACAGCCATGCTCACTTTGCACTACCCACGTGCTATTGCACCAGTTAGCTGCGTGCCTGGCAGTAGCCTGCTCAGCCCTATCCTGATCATCCATTCGTCCATATTCAGCCACGGCCATCTGAGGCACAGATAGATGTTCATTGTTACCAGCTGCTGCGCAATCCGCTTGTCCAACGCGAAGTATTTTTCCAGCAGCAGCTTCGTGAGGCGGTCGACGACACCAATGTCTCGGTTCGTGCCTCGGCCCATCACTAGCTGGAACACGGCCTCGAAAGTCTGGACAACGCTCATCCAGGCCGGCGACGGTGCCATCAAACCACCATGACTAATCGCGCGTATCCAGCTGTTTGGCACACAGCTGGGTGATGCCTTTGGGGTCGACAGTCCCATGCTTGGGTCGACGTGTTTCCACTTGGCCGTGACGAACCCGGCAACGAAGGCCAGCGCACTGTGCTCGATGTTAACCTCGTCCTCGTCGCCGCAGCGGAGGTCACTTTCGTCCCTCTCGCCGTCGCCTATACAATTGACAAGGTTCCTCCATGTCCTCTCCTCTCCTCTGGTTCCGACTCTCCATGGTTCCGACAAGATGTTGCATTGCACTTTTCTTTCCAGTAGCCAAAATATGTGTGTCATCGGCATACTGTATCACTGTAGCACCTTCTGAATATAACGCTAGATCGTTCGAGAAAACGGAATATAGGAGCGCCCTGAGGACGGTACCCTGAAATACCCCCATCCCATTCGGAAGACTGCGAGAGCGTGCAGTATGCCCTGAGGGATATCTGATCTGAACCTGTTGGGTATGCCCACAAAGGTAGCTTTCAAACCATTTCTTGTCAATATTGCATATCTTAAGCTTAAATAAGAGAAGCTGGTGATCCACGTCAAAACATTTTGACAGATCTATCAAAACAAGCAAAGCGATCTCCCAAGCATCCATCGCGGTGAGTATTTCATCAGTCACTACAGTAAGTGTGGTCTCTGTTGAAAAATTCGTACGATGTCCGTGTTGTGTATGCGAAAACAAATCACGCTCGTTAAAATATGAGCTAAGCTGATGATGAACAATACGCTCGGCTATCTTTGCTATCGCTGGCACTACAGAGATTGGCCTAAATTTGGTAGGATCGTTCAAATCACTGGTTTTCGGGAGCGCTGTGACAAGAGCGTGTTTCCACGCGCTGGGCACCGTTCCCTCAATGAGACTGCTATTGATGACGTCAAGTAGGGGACAGCCGACACCACGAAAAGACTTCTGTAAGAGCTGCGTACTTAGTTCATCCAGCCCACAGGATGTCGTCGGGTTCATCGTAGACATAGCTGCAAGCAGCTCATCGCATGACACAGGATGCACCTTAAATGAGCGGGTCATAACTCGGGGGAGCCTGACTGGCAAAGCCGTGCCTCGGTTCGGCACGCTGGCGGCAGTCGTAGGCCCTCCCTTCACAAAGTAGCCATTCAGAGTATCAGGATGAATGTTAGGTGTGGGTGACGTACCCTGTTTACTGCCAATAACCGATTTAACGCACCGCCACATGCCGGAGTGACCTGCCTCAGAAATCTGCTTCCTAATATGATCGCGACAGTCCCGTCTAATGGCTGCCCGTGTCTGCTTATTGAGTGCCTTGTACTCAGCACGCGAACAGCACGCTAGAGCGACGCGGCGACGAACCATCAACACACGCGTATCAGCTGAGACAGGTGGGGCGGATTGACAGCGCAGTTTAATGCGCCGGGCAGGCGCGACGGCATTCAAATGGGGTGTAAACACTCCTAGAAATGAGGCCCACTTCTCAGACGTCGTCGCACGTCCATAGACGAGAGGCCAGTCGGCGTTCACAAGCAAATCATTGAAATAATCAAAATCAACTCGATTCAGGCAGCGGGATGTGATGACATTGGTTTGGCGCTTCCTTTTCGATACTTTCAGCAATATTCGCGTGAAGTCATGCGGACTACAGTGACAGGCGGTGACACCACAGCGTTGGGTGAGGTCCTTGTGATTTGTGATCGTAACATCTAACAGCGAGCCAGCAGGACGGTACGTTGGATAGGAATCGTTACACATATGCAGATTGTAAGACCTTAACAGTTGCATCAATTTCTGATAGCCGGTGCCTGTGCTCGAGCCAATCAGGCTGATGTTTAAATCACCGGCGATCACTATTGGGCAGTCATATGTGGACATTATACATTGTAACTGGTTCTCCAAATCGTCGAGATCATCAGACACCTGCCGGGCTGTATTAGTGGGATGTCGGTACAACGACCCGAAAATAATCTGCTTTGCTTTAGCGGGTCGAACAAGGGTCCAAATAATCTCAAGTTTCGATGAACTAACGACAGTATGAGGCGTTTTCAGAACAGTCACATCAGACGAGTCTCGCGCCAGAACTGCGACCCCTCCATAACCCCTAGGCAGTCCGCTGTCTGCAGGCCGGTCGTGTCGGTACAGCCGGTACCCATCAATGTTCAGCAGCCGGGCGGGGACAGACAGCCGCAGTCACGCTTCACTGAGTGCGAGAATATCAAACTGATGCATATCAGTTAGACTGTGACGTAGATCTGGTAGTTTGGGTTTCAAACTTTGTATGTTTAACTGCGCGATGTATAGTTCACCCGCACGGCATTCGCCGGGCGCCCGCCACCTCGCCCCTCCCCTACAGCCCCGGCGCCGCGATCGCTTGCCCCGGCGCGCCGGGCGGCTGCCACCTGAGACAGGCCCGCGGCCACCAGAGGGCCGGCCCGCGCTCACGCCCGCACCCAAGCCGACCGAGGCAACCCTGGGCTCGCCCCCGGCCGCCGCGGTGACCTGGCGCGGTCCGCACTCAACAGCTGACCCCGCATAGCCCGAGGGCACGCGCCGAGCCGGGAGCCAGGGATTTGGGGCCGGCAAGGCGGCCCGCACGATAACCTGGGCGACCGCCAAGGTCACCAATAGGCGGAGCAGCTGGCGATTCATTGCAGAATGCAGGCTTGCCGCTAGCTTGCTAGCTTGTCCGCTCCAGAACTGGAGCGGAGATGGTTGTAGTCGCGTTGTTTATAGGCTCAGGAGTCGCCGGAAGTTGTCACCTCGGACCCGTCGCTGCACAGCCGGCAGGTAGGTGGTCCCGGCTCGGTAGTCACGGTAGTCACGGTAGTCGGTGGCGATTCACGTGATCAGCGAAATGATCCTTCACCTTCTCACTCGCGCACAGGCACTCTCACTGCCACTAAAACTGTTTACGAAACATGGTGAGCGATCAGCTGGTTGGCGAGATTGTGTTGTCAAGTTGCTGGTCAACTGGTTTAACAACCACTCTATGAAAGTCAATACAACAAAAACGCACTTAAACGGTTGGAAGGATTGTGTTGTCCAATTGCTGGTCAACTGGTTAAACAACCACTCTATGAAATTCAATACAACAAAAACGCAGTTAATAGTTTTCGGGACAAAGGCTATGCTGCGTGATATGCCTCCTGTGCATGTCAAGTTCGGGTCAGCTGCCATCACTGAAAGCAACACTGTCAAAAACCTTGGTGTGGTGATGGACAGAAATATCACACTTGAACCACACATTGATCAGCTTGTTGCCAGGTCGACGGGCGCTCTGATGGCCCTGTCCCATGCCAAGCATGTACTCTCAAGAGACATCCTCGTTCGCATTGTCGGAGCTCTAGTTCTTTCCTCCGTTAGATACTGTATAGCACTGTATGGTACTCACGGAGCCACTCAGCTCCATCGCGTGCAAAAACTCGTGAACTTCTGTGCGCGAGTTGTGAGCGGAAGGAGAAGGTGTGACCATATATCGGATGTTGTCAGGGATCTACGATGGCTTAGTGCTGATCACCTCGTCAGATATTATATGTTGTGGCTGCTCAAAAAAGTCTTACTCACGGGTCAGCCACCAGATATAGCCGCGATTTTCACACGTGCTGAGCACACTCATGAAACGCGACAGGCTAACCAGCTGAGGCGCCCCCGAGCGGTGAGCAACTCTGGCACTCGCCGATTTAGCTACAGAGCATCGGATTTGTTTGACTGCCTGCCGCCCGACTTGCGCAATGTTCAGAGTCTAGGCCGCTTCAAGCGCCAACTTGTGGAGTTGCTACTGAGTGAGGCGAATGTTGGCACATGAGTGGGTGCGTATGTGAATTCCATCGTGTGTGATGCTACAATGTGAATGCAGTAGTGTGATTCACCGAGATGATCCCTTGACCGATGTGTGATGTGTTAGGCTATTTTTACTAGGTTTCACATTGTCTCTTCTATGCCCGTTTTTATCAATGATGACGTGTAACTTCTAAAAAGCCACTGGATCTTGTGGAAAGTTACGAAATATATGGATCGCCGCCATGGAGCTTGTCCTCGCCCACCTCTTTGACCTCGTCGTCCTCGTCGACTTCGTTCAGGACGGACACTGGAGGCATCGCGGCTGCTTGCTGGTAGGCGATCTCCACGTCGTTTCATATTGCGCCAGTTACGCCACAAAGCCTCCTTGGGTCGTGACGCCTGGTGTCAATCAAGGGCAGATCCTCACGCCATCCTGCCAATTCATCGTACACATACATGACTAAAAACGACTCTTGAACACGACACGCACTTAATTGTGCACACCTGGCGAGGGTACAGAGCAAACGGGAGGGACATAACTATGGATTTTTATCTTAAACTTAGAGTTATGCAACATGATAACCCCGTCTAAAACAACTCAAGCAACCCTAACAGCATGCTCTGCCGCTTCCACCACAGCTGGATCTTGGATCTGCAATACACCAAAACACTGGCATTTCGCCGTACGTAAAAGGTGCATCTATCAGAACCCATTACATGTTAACAGTTGTGTTTGTGGTTGTGACAGCAAAACGTCTTGGAACCAGACATGCTCTTTTTTGTTATCGCACCCTGTTTTTGTATATATTCACATTTGTTTGTGGTTCAGTGTGACGTAATACGGACGCCTAAAAGGGACGGTTAGTGGCATACGAGCACTGTCAATCATGGTAGTCCTTGTCCGTTGCACATTTCGGCTGCGACCCTGAACCTACCCCTTAACCCCCCCCCCCCTTCCCCCGCCTCGCCAGTGTCGCATGGATAGCTCTACCATTTGTGTGGCAATTAAGTCCCATGTTGTAAACAAGACTATGGCTGTGAAATTTCGTTTCGATCTTGTATTGTAGTATACAAGCTGCACAGCGCGGCCCACATTCTGCGTGATGTAGTGACGGTGAATTAGGTCCAAAAAGATAAATAGCATAGACGAAAATTTTCTGTTAGGCACATGCATACTCACTTCGGTCTACCGGTGACGTTCAGTTGCGTCGCAAGAACAGCACCTGGTCGCAGGTGTGGCTTCATATTGGCCATAGACTAACTTTAACCAGATGGCTAAGACCATAGCCACTGTGTTGAAAATGATCAGAACAGATCACCACATTTTCCACATTTATAGCGTCAGACCTAGAGCAACGGTGCACCTATGTTTTTAGGACACTCGGATTGTTTTTTGGAAACGTGGAAAATAAAATGTCTTTCTTGTGCCGTGCTAGATTCTTGCACGAGGTCACTGCAAAGGATGGCCTCTTGTTGCCAAAAAACTGCCTTCAGTGCTGACTCGGGTCCATCGCTCGTCCACCACTCAGAATTTCTCCCAGCCGTGGCGTAATAAAACTGGCCAAGGTCATACAACACTACAAATTCCATACCACACTGTACGACCATAGACCAAACCTTCACAGTTTTGGGTGACTTTTGCCTTCTGAACCACGTAGTCGACGTAGCCATGCAACGCCACCGCGCAGGCCCATGTGACTTTGTGACGTCATCGCCTAAAGTTAACGAGCCGCCCGCCTGACCACTTTCTCAAGCAGTGATGATGGGTTCCTATCGTGATCGAGTGTGGAAAGTGTGGACGGTGAGTGAAACTGATGGCCGAAGAGGCGGGAAAAACATTTCAAAGATTAGATTATTTGTGACCGGTGATGTGACGGACTGCGTGCGCCAAAAGTGTTCAGGAGCTGAGCGAGCTAGAAGCCGAGGTACTCGCTTCCTTAGTGGGGTGCTCGCTGTGCTACGCATCGGGGAGCTGATCCCCCTTGCCTACCCGACGCTAACCGGCCGGCACGATCGGCAGCAGCTTTGCTTTCTCCATCTGCTCAACCTGCTTCCGGCCGCGTGCACCAGAGAGCTGATCCGGGAGAGCATCAAGGCCCTGGATGAGGCTGTGATCCCCATCGCAGCTTTCGAGAGGGCAGACCGTTCAACCAAACAGTCCATCGAGGTAACAGCGGCCAGTAACCGGGTGAACAGTGCTTCAGAGGCTGTACCCCATGTACAGGCCAGGCCGTGTTTTGTATGTGGCCTACTGGATCACATGAAGACAGCCTTTGCCTTCAAAACGGATACTTGTACCTCATGTCAGAAGAGAGGCCATATCGGCGCCATGTGCCACAGCAAACCGAACAAACGGAACCAGGCCTATGTCCACGAGGTTAGCTACTTATTCAGCGATTTTTTCCAGCGACGAGCTCTGACTTCTCCGAAACAGAGTCTCAAGGTCAATAGTGGCATGAGAACACCATAAAAGACCCTTATTTTGCAATGTCATGTGACCTTCAAGGTCAAAACCTGTGTCAAAGAATGGGGAACTCTATATCACCCAAAAACTACCCGCCGATTTCAAAACTATGAGCATCAAAATATTCACAATCGCAGGAACTAGCGTCCGTAAAAAGTCCTGACCTCTCCAGGTCACCCTTCAAGCCCAAAGACGGAAACAAGGAACGGGAAACTCCATATCACCCAAAAAGTGCCGGCCGATTTTTAACTTACAAACATTAAAATATTCACCACAGAACGAGCTAGTCAAAAACTCCTGACCCCTCAAGGTCACCCTTCAAGGTCAAACGTGGACTTAAAGAGTTGGGAAGTCATCATCCCAAAATCAATCATCATCATCAAAAATCATCCCAAAATTACTGGCCGATTTTTAACTTAAAAACATCAGAATATTCACCACAGAAAGAACTGCCGTCAAAAAGCCATAACCTCTCAAGGTCATCCTTCAAGGAGGGGTGTGGGCTCAAAGGATGAGAAGCTCCATATCATCCAAAAATCACCGGCCGATTTTAAACTTGCATGCATCGTGATATCCACGACAGGAAGATGTAGCGTCCGTCAAAAAGTACTGGTCTCTCAAGTTCATTTTTCAAGGTCAAACGTGAGTCGAAGGGACCGGAAACTCCACATCACTCAAAAATGGCAGGCCGCTTTTTAACTTACAAACATCAGAATATTCACTGCGGATAGAGCTAACGTCCGTCAAAAAATTATGGCCTTTCAAGGTCATCCTTCATTGTTAAACCTATGACCTTGAAAGATGACCATAAGAGGTCAGGAATTTGTACGGATGCTAGTTCTTTTCAGTGAGCTAGAATCGCTTATGAACCAGGGTGGGAGTGAAAAATTCCATCGAAAAAGACCGTACGGGAGTGAAAAATTCAGTTTACAAAATATGGACCTTATGAGCTAGTGACTGATGCTTCAGCAAACAGGCATCTACTTCAAGTTGCGATGACCGTAGTATCATAAACCTGACAAAACTCTTTGGTTTTAGCATCTAAGGCCATTAAAGTGAAACAGAAGACATTAAAGCATAGCAACTTCATGGCAGTTAAATGAGCATAAAACAAATCAGTGACACCAACAATTTGATGCTGCACTATGCACTTCCCTTCCACAGCATTTTTAACACAAAACGAACCAAAGGAATTCAATAACAAAACTACAACGGAAAATACAAGCATAAAGCACTCAAACAAAAAAACCTTGGGACTCCTACACATCAACACATCACCAAGTCAGACACAATACACACACCTCTGGCTTCTGTTAAGATGGGGTCAGGGAAAGCAAACAATTTACCACTGTTTCTTACAAAATACCAATGCTTATTTCCATAAATGTGGCCTAACTATGCCTACTCTAAAGAGGTCTTACCTCATCTCATCCTGTCTAACCTGTTGGTATCACAGCAGCAGTTGTGGGTTTCTGGTTCCTGCACGGTTCCTATTCTCACTTGCCATGTACTTCAGCAACTTAACCTAACTTAGAGTAGCCCATACCTTGAACATCGTCTCAACTCGCCTATCTGTTGACAGCAGCACTTATGATAAAAGCACGATAAAGCTCATGTTTTGGCTGGTTTCAACTAGCATTCTTATTCAGTTCATATGTGCATGCTTGTTGACATCAGACAAAGTTGACAACACATAAATGAAGGCACTTTAACTCACTTTAAACAACTTACTCTGATTGTCATGGTTAACCTCTGTCAAGAGCAATAATGGGTATGTTCCACAAAACAGTTGCTCTTCTCCAAAACAAACATAACTTTTAGAGGACCGTGCCAGTTTTGCTGCTTGCCTTTTCAGCTGCAGTAAAGGCATCTATTTAGGCTTGTTTATTCATATTTAATGACATATTTTAAGATGGTGGCTTCACATTTAAAATGGGATGGTCTGACTATTTGTTTAATGCTGATATTTGCCTCATATTATAACTGCTATGCGGCTTAGAGTATCCCAATGTTAAAAATGTAGTGCATATTTACAGCACAGTCATTTGCCAGTAAGCAAACCATGACAACTATGGAAAACATCTGGTTCAAGCAACCATGATGGACCACTTCAAGAAATTTGGGGCAAATACTCAAGAATATGGGACAAAATAAGCTCATTGCATGCCTTGTGACATCATAATCTGTCTTATGAAAAAACTCGATGGATTTAAACAGAGAATGGCCAACTCTGGTTACAAATCGTGCGTTGAAAGCAGGTAAGGCAAGCAATTAATTGGTCCACAGGAGACTTACTGGCTTTTTCAGGGCACATTTTTCCTAGTCCCCCAAAACAAAAAGTCAGTGCCACAATTTGCACAGTTTGCTGACAGACGGTCATCACGCTCACCCCTCAAATATAAATATCAATCACGTCCAACAACCTAGGAGATTAAAATGCGAAACAAGTAAGAGGTGTGCATGATAACCATCTCCAGAGGAGAGAACTTCGCCATCAAACACTTCTGTATTAGCTGTGTCAGGTCTGTCCCAAAGCTCTATATGGCAGCATGTGGATAGCGTTGTCAGGTAGCCTGGTGAGTTACACACTCGAAAGACTTAGATTTATCATTATCGAGCACCACCATGAACAAAAAAATGGGTAACCGAGGGTTTAACAGGACAAAAATGGCGCCCTATCTCACTGGCATCATGCATTTGCAAGTTGATGGAACTTATGGCAGACGTAAGTTTGTCGTGTTTTTTTTGGGGGGGGGAGCGGTATAACATTTTTACGGCCGCTCAATGTGGATTCAGGAAAAATCCCAGTACCATTGACCATCTTATAGCTCTCGACTCAAACATCCGCACCAGTTTTAGGGAAAAACGACATGTTGGCGCTGCGTTTTTTATGTTGTAAAAGCCTATGATACGACGTGGCGTTACGGCATCGTGAAAAAGCTCTTTCATTATGGCATTCGAGGAGCCCTGGGCACATTCTTAGCAAACTTTATGACTGATCGTTTTTTTCAGAGTTCGAGTTCGCTCACGCTTTTCGGATAGGTACCAACAAGAGAACGGCGTGCCCCAGGGCAGTGTTCTGAGCGTCGCTTTGTTCGCTGTGATGATAAACGATATTGGTGGCTCCCTTCCAAAGTCGGCCAGCCGCTCTCTCTTCGTGGATGATGTTGCCATCTGGTACGCCTCGTCAAACTTTGCGTCTTTGGAGCGTCGCTTGCAGTTGGCTGTGATCAGCCTGGAAAAATGGAGTGCTGTAAACGGACTACGTTTCTCAACCTCGAAAACAGTCGCTATGCACTTTTGCAGACGACGTCGTCAATGCCCCACCATGGCTTTAAGGCTATACGGCCAGACCATTCCGAACCAATCCAACGCCCGCTTCTTGGGTCTGCAGTTTAATAACCGTTTGATGTATGGGTCATATCTGAAAACCCTACATGACATCTGCTTTAAATCATTGAGCGTATTGAAGTATGTGTCTCGAACATGTTATGGAGCGGACAGAAGAACACTGTTACTGTTATACCGCTCACTTATACGTTCGAAACTTGACTATGGCTGTTTTATTTATGACCGCGCGCCGAATTCCTGCAAAAATTTACTAGGCACCGTGCATCATAACGCACCACGCATTGTGACGGGTGCATTTAGGACGTCGCCAGTTGCTAGCTTTACCGTGGAAGTAAATAAGCCGGCGTGGGCAATGAGAAGGGAAATGCTTGGCATGCGGTACTTTTGCCAACCATCCGACTCACCGAGCAATCTTTTCACGTGATGTTGAAAGCATGTTCCAATACAGCGGAACGCCGTCCACTATCCCATTTGGTGTCCAGATGAAGAAGCTGTTCAGGGAAAGCGACGCAAGTTTGCGTGGTGTGTGAAGGTCGCGTGCCGTATCAGTGGCTTCATGGGAGCTAATCTCACCGAAGGTGGATGTATCCCTTTCATGCATCAGGAAACAGGGAGCGATCCCATGCGACTTGGGATCGAATGCTCTGGAGCACATCGGGTCGTACTTGGCATTTCAAGCCGCATGTACTGATGGGTCCAAAACGGAGGTGGGCATTGGTGCTGCATTTGTAAATGGCCAAGCCATGCGGTCCTTTTCTTTACCGAAACACGCCTCAGTTTACATGTCCGAACTCGTTGCAGTCAGTAAAGCCCTATGCTTCATCGAAGTTGGTGAGAGCAACCCATACGTGATCTTATCCGATTCTTTCAGCAGCCTGTTGGCCCTGACAGCCTTTAACCCACCTTGTCCCATTATACGGGATATTTTAGTTTGCCTGGCAGCGCTGGATCTTGCTGGTAAAACTGTGGTTTTATGTCCGATACCGGGTCATGTGGGTATTGCAAGTAACGAGCGTGCTGACGCGGCCGCAAAACGGGCAGCGCGTGCATCCTGCACCCGTTCTTTATCCTTGCCGGTAAGGGACTTTTATCCTGCCATCGCGACCTTTGGGAGGGGGAAATGGCAACGCTGCTGGGGCGCCACTGTACACAATAAGTTAAAGGTGATCAAGCCATAACTGGGTCCATGGCCGTCAAGCTCACGTAAGTTGAGACGCGAAGAAGTAACCCTCAGCAGATTATGAATTGGCCACACGCACGCAACACATAGCTATCTTTTGTGCGGTGGAGAATGTCCTAAATGCCCTCGTTGTGATGCGCTATTCACGGTTCGCCATGTTATTCACTCCTGCCCACGGTTCAACGAAGAGCAGGCACTTAACTTCGGACGAGATGCGTCAGGTCTTACCTTTTTAGACCTTATTGGTGACGATTCTCGCATGCTTGGCACCGGACAGCTGTTTTCATTTTTGAGAAGTGTAGGATTCACAGCCATTTAAACACCTCGGTAAGCACTTAGCTGTTATGGGCGCAAAATGACCCCAGAAATCGGCGCGGCCTAAAACCCCAATCATCATCATCAAGAGAGGATGGCAGGCCAGAGAGCAACACTCAGCGGGAAACCAGGGAAGCCTGCTGAGCTGGCTGTCCCCACCCGGAGCGGGAGGGACTTGCCAGCCCCGGCTGAGAGCCAGGCAACAGCACCACGCCCCAGCCAACTTTAGGCATCTTCCTCCACAGTTGGAACAGTGGACATCACTCCACCTAAACCAGGACGGTTGGTGGAGGTGGAGGCATGGGGTTGAAGATGCCTGCCCCGGTCGACAGTGGTGCTGATAAAACTATCGTGAGGTAGGACAGAGAGCCAGCCGACATCAACCTGCTACCCATAGGAAAGGTGGCCGAACTTGCCGATAATGCCCAGTGCACAACTATTTTAGGTAGGGCTGGGGTGGACTGAAAATATCATGCCAGGTCATGTAGAAATGCAGGTAGGTAGTATTAGTAATAAGGTGGTATGTGGCGTGGGTAAAGGTAATGCCAGCTTCACTGATAAGTCAGAACTTTGCGGTACAGTTGTCTGTTCAGATGCAGGATGGCACTGTGCGCACTACGCACTGCGCTGCGCATGTCAGACCATGATGTGACTGTACATAGGGAGACACATGTTGGAAAGCTTTGGAGGGTGGAGGAGAGTGCCTTTGTAAATTTCATGTGTGTGATATTTCCAATAGATATGTGATTACGATAGATGTGTGATGTATAGATATAGCGATTGTTAGGAAACACTCTGCTGCTGTCAGGAATTTCCTCTACGAGTGCTAGTGCTACCACTCAGTTGGTTGCTGCCCATTATGACGGCGCCGAAGTACTCTCTTTGCGCTGGGCGATGCTGCGTTGCGCATCGGTCCTGATGTAGTCGCTTTGTTTTCACTTATGTGAGTTGGCAATAGCTGAGATATGTCTTTGAATCGGTCTTTAAGGTGATGAACAAAGCAGAGGTCGTAACAAAGATATGTCATAGAAATTGGAAACTTTCAGATATGTGAAATTTGTGATATTTATTTCTATTCAGACATGTGACGGCTCCACACGATCTTTGTAGTCTACCACACTCCACCAACAGGGCGCCGCCACTGGTGCTGGCAGATGGAGTGCCAGAAATCTATGTACAGTATTTTGAAGACATCCTAATCTTGTCCCGAGACGCCTGAAATGAGAAAAAACCTTGAGGGTGTGCCGTCTGCCCTTCACCAAGCAGGTCTCACTCTGCCGCAACGCAGCATGAAGCTCTGTCAGAGAGAGATGCACTTCCTCGGCTTTAAAGTCTCTGTCTCTGTCTCTGTCTCTGTCTCTGTCTCTGTCTCTGTCTCTGTCTCTGTCTCTGTCTCTGTCTCTGTCTCTGTCTCTGTCTCTGTCTCTGTCTCTGTCTCTGTCTCTGTCTCTGTCTCCGTCTCCGTCTCCGTCTCCGTCTCCGTCTCCGTCTCCGTCTCCGTCTCCGTCTCCGTCTCCGTCTCCGTCTCCGTCTCCGTCTCCGTCTCCGTCTCCGTCTCCGTCTCCGTCTCCGTCTCCGTCTCCGTCTCCGTCTCCGTCTCCGTCTCCGTCTCCGTCTCCGTCCGTCTCGTCCGTCTCCGTCTCCGTCTCCGTCTCCGTCTCGTCTCCGTCTCCGTCTCCGTCTCCGTCTCCGTCTCGTCTCCGTTCCGTCTCGTCTCCGTCTCCGTCTCGTCTCGTCTCGTCTCCGTCTGTCTCTGTCTCTGTCTCTGTCTGTCTCTGTCTCTGTCTCTGTCTCTGTCTCGTCTCTGTCTCTGTCTCTGTCTCTGTCTCTGTCTCTGTCTCTGTCTCTGTCTCTGTCTCTGTCTCTGTCTCTGTCTCCTGTGTCTCTTGTCTCTGTCTGTCTCTCTCTCTCTCTCTCTCTCTCTCTCTCTCTCTCTCTCTCTCTCTCTCTCTCTCTCTCTCTCTCTCTCTCCTCTCTCTCTCTCTCTCTCTCTCTCTCTCTCTCTCTCTCTCTCCCATCTGAGTTCTCTTGACGCTCCGATACTGTGGTTGCCAATGTTGTTCTCCCACTTCTGTTCGATCCTCTCATATGCTGCTGCGTGTCTTCGCGCTAGTGTTCCAAGAAACATGTTGTAAAGTTTTGAAAGTTACCAATCGTTCTAAATTGCTCAAAAAATTGTTGCTTCGATATATCAAGGCAATGACGCGGTTTCAACTGACACCGCATCATTGCCTAGGCCCTAGCGGCGTTCAGGCATCGAGAGGTACCAAAACCGTCTTTCTGGCGACACGCGAAGTGTCTTCCTCTCTGGCTAATAAATATCTGCTCCGCATCTAACCAACTTGGGTCTCTCAGGGCTCGTCTGTGGTCCGTTATTCTTCACCACCTTTACCTACCAGGGGCATAGTTCCCTTTATCAGCTGGGGAAGGGGGGAGGAGGGGGGAGAGGTTTCAACTCTCCAAGCTTGGGCCCCAGCGCTTCAAGTTTGAGAGGAAAGGGGGTCAAACCTGGGGGGAATCGCGTTTGACAGCGTATTTTGCTGGTAGGTTTAGCAATGTTTTACTGTTCAGCCCTCCCTCCCCAGCCCATTTGGTGGGATTACGCCCCTCTTGCCCATGGCGTTAGTATGCATGCCGCCGGCGACTTTGAACTCCAGTACGCCGACGACACCCAGCTTCTCGCTTCTATCAGTGTCCTAGAATTGCTGATTTTTGGTGCAAAGCAGCACCCTTTGAGGAGGAATTTTTCACTCCCTTTCCCCATGTTTTATGTAAATTCTTGACTGCTGCCTCACATTGTCTAATCGCACATGCCAAACCCATATTTCCCTTTCTGAGGTTTTCAGATGTTGTCCAAAACCGAGTTCACTTGTAACTACCAAGCATAAACGAGGCTCCACAGAACCTGGACACCTATGGCTATGTCCCGCCTCACTTACATCTGAATCATGTCTATGTATGCACAGAGCAAGGGCGCCAGGTACCTCCAAGCCCAAGAACCCCGGCGACTTCAGCCGCTTGCACGCAATAAGTTTAGTTTGTTTACTAAATGCATCACAATCTGCAACTGTGTGCCAAATGCATGGTTTTCACGCATCCCCTATTTTTTATTTTTGTTTCACCTCCACACCACGAAAGCAAAGCATTGTGCAAACATCAGCAAGGCCTGGCAGAGAATTTTGCTCCACGTATATCGCACCCAAACCCTAGGCAACTGTCTCTAAGCAAAAGGTTGCAAGCCCATTTGAGGGCATTGACCTTGTTCGAACTTTTAAAGGTTATGGTGACCGAAATGATTAGATAATTTTAGATAATTTTCGCTAGATAATTTTCCTCCACGTATTTCTTTTTCCGAAGGGAACTTGACCACTAATTGCATCACTCCCGAAATGCAGGAGTGAAAAAAATTCAAGAAATGTTTTCTAAATTAAATTTGCAGGATTGATCACACCATTTGAGCACTTGTGTTAACAGATCTTAAGTCAAGTCATACGATTACAAAATTTTGCCAGAAAAGTACTAGTCTTGATATTTATTTTACTTCTTTTGTTTTTCTTCGTATCATGCGAGTGTGATACCACTTAATTCTTCGTTCCCTTTCGATTGCCTATAGAGGTACCATCTGCTGCTTAAAGTGTTGACTGATTTCTCTGCAAGACGCTCTAACTGCAAACTTGTACGTATTTCATACATAAGTTGGATTGCTTCGCCAGCCACTCAAACATGTTTGATATGCACCCAAGAGTGAACAATTCACAGGGAATGAAGGGGACAATTTAAAGCATGGAATTTACCGCTATTTTTGCCCTCTTAAACTCTCGTTTAGCCGTTTTCGTAACCGTAACCGTTAACCGTTAACCTCGGTTCATGGCGGTGCTCAATAATGATAAATCTAAGGCTTTTGAGTGTCCGACTCACCAGGCTACCTGGCAAGGCTATCCTAATACTGTCAAACAGAGCTTTGGGACAGACTTGACACAGCTAATACAGAAGTGTTTGATGGCGAAATTCTGCCCTTTGGAGATGGTTATCATGCACACCTCTTACTTGTTTCGCATTTTAATCTCCTAGGTTGTTGGACGTGATTGATATTTATATTTGAGGGGTGAGTGTGATGACTGTCTGTCAGCAAACTGTGCAAACTGTGGTACTGACTTTTTGTTTTGGGGGACCAGGAAGAAGTGTGCCCTGAAAAAGCCGGTAAGTCTCCTGTGGACCAATTAATTGCTTACCTTACCTGCTTTCAACGCACGATTTGTAACCAGAGTTGGCCATTTTCTTTTTAAATCCATCGAGTTTTTTCATAAGACAAATTGTGATGTCACGAGGCATGTAATGGGCTGATTTTGTTCCATCTTCTTGGTCATTTGCCCCAAATTTCTTTGAGTGGTCCCTCATGGCCGCTTTAACCACATGTTTTCTATAGTTTTGGTTTGTGCGTCGTCAGTTTTGACGCCAACAAGCACATACAAATGAACTGAATAATAATGCAAGTTCAAAACAGTCAAGAATTAGCTTTGTCATGTTCTTATCACAAGTGCTGCTGTCAGCAGATAGGTGAGCTGAGATAATGTTGAACATATGGGCTATTTAAGTCAGGTTAAGTTGGTCAGGGGCATGGCAAGTGGCAATAGGAATTGTGCAAGAATCAGTAGCTCACAACTGCCGCTGTGATACAAACAGGTTAGACAGGATGAGATGAAGTAAGGCCTCCTTAGGTTAGGCATATGCTACTTTCACGGAATAAACATTGGCATTTTATAAGAAACAGTGACAAAGTACTTGTTTTTGTTTTCCCTGACCCTACCTTAACAGAAGCCAAAGGTATGTCTGTTGTGTTTGACTTGGTGATGGGCTGGTGTGTAGGAGTCCAAGCTTTTTTTGCTGGAGTGTTTTATGCTTGTTGAATTTTCTGTTGTTATTCTTGTTATTGGATTCGTTTGCTCTGCTTTGTTTTGTTTTAAAAGTGCTGTGGAAGGGAAGTGAAAAATGCACCATCAAATTATTGGTGTTCATAATTTGTTATGCTCATAATACTGTCATGAAATCACTATGCTTCAACACGCGCCCAGTTGGCCGGCTAGATACCCTTCGCTCGGGTGGGGGGGGGGGCAATTTGACGCCACTGAGATCTAGGGAACTAAGAAAGCTAGAGACACCAAGTTTACAGGGTGTCTTGAACTATACGTTAACTCACTTAGGTTACGGTTTCAGCTTCCTAAGCCATGACCTTCAGGTCAAATCAGGTAAAACAAGGTTAGATTCAATGTTGGTCTCCAAAGCGCCCCAAAAATCTAGGCAACTGTCTCTAAGCAAAAGGCCGAAAGCTCATTTGAGGTCATTGACCTTTTTTACCTTTTAAAGCTCGTGGTGACCAAAATGATACAAGGCTGCTCTGAGTTTTGCATTTGAATAAGCGACAAAGATACTCGCTAGGCAATATGTTCATTAAAAAACAAAAAGTTTGACCCGGTTCATCTTAGGGCAATGACCTCTTTTGACCTCTGAGAAGTCAACTGAAGAGGCGTTATGCGGTTCCTGCTGTTAATAAATTCAAAATGAGCACCAGAAACTATACCATACAGCAAGCCCTAGAGAAATAAATCAAGTTGGTTTTGACCTTGGTCTGACCTTTATACCTGACCTTAGGTCAACTTAATTTACTCATTCAATATTTATGGTGCCTAAGAAAGCATCTCAGAGATGTATGTCTTGGTCAAACACTCCGTTGTTGTATCAGATTGATTCCCTAGATTCCCTAGAAATTGCCTTCGCTGAAACCATGGCTTGACTTTAACCTGTCATAGGTCAGCGACCTTATCAGGTGCATCTAAAAAGTTTGTCAAACGATCCGCTATGCAATTTTCTACAGCCATGCAAAATTTGGCGCGGCTACGCCGCGCTACGCCAAATTACGCCTCGCCAAACACCGCGCCGTTGAAAAAACATTCGGGGAAAAACCTCAGGGGAGGGGGTCAATTTGATCCCCCACCCGAGCGCACGTTAATGTATTCTGTTTCACTTTAATGGCCTAAGATGTAACAAAATAGTTTTCAGTTTCCTGATATTACGTCCATGCCAACTTGAAACAGGTGCCTCTGTCTGCTGAAGCATCAGTCACGAGCTCATAAGTTCCATTTTTTGTGAATTGATTTTTTCACTCCCGTACGGTCCTTTTGCGATGGAATTTTTTACTCGCACCCTAGTTCAAAAGCGATTCTAGCTCCTTGCTCTTCTTACCATCAATATGTACTCCCGAGCTAACTGCTGGCATGGACGCCAGCCAAGCATCGTGTGATGGCTGTTTTCGATGTAACGCCCTGAAAGCAAAGGAGACTCAGAGTGAACTTCTCGCACCAGGCACCAAACACAAAATGCGCTACATGCCCTCGTGCGCAGTGAATTTGGCAACGGAGTCCTGGTCACCTGCACCGACGCCAAAAATTGGGGAACGGCCTTCGACCATTATCACTCCTGGGAATCGCACGTCGCTTAACTGCCTCGGAAATCTGTTGCGGCCCTGCCTGCGGTCTTCCATCTCCGCCATTACCTGCTCTCTGGTTCCTTGTCCACCACTCTTACCGGCCTGGTTTTCTCGCTCTCCGATCTCCGTTATTTGTTTTCCGGTATACGATAGCAGTTAGACCAAAAACATGGCCAAAGTTCATATAAATATACTCTGCCGATTTAATCAGACCGGCAAAACAAAATGCGAAGCCATTTTTGACTTGCATCAAGGCCTGGACTGAACGAACACCCATGGCATGTACAGCTTATGAGCCTCACGCTTTTATACAACATCCGCATGACATATGAGCTTGAAGCTCTGGCCACTAGATTTCACACCAGTCACGAGGGACATTATCACATGTGGAGCACATAGCACGGCACGCTTCTCCAGCCTCCCTGCTAATCGCTGCATCGCAGCGGGAAAAAGACACTTTGCACACGAGTCTTACAATGCGCTGCCGCCGAAATATTCCGCCATGACCACATTGTCTGCCTATTTGTTGCTTTGCGCGGGGTCTTATTGTATGTGCCTGCGAATGCGGCAAGCATACAAGTTCCCCCCGTTGAGCATATTCGTCCTGGCATGACTTGAACCCCCAAAACTTACGTTGGTTTCGGCCATTCACCGAGAACAGAACAACAAAGTCAACGACACGAACTAGTAAAGATCTGACCGCATCGCCAGCCTGAGTTTTCCTCAGCCTCCATTTGTGGCAACGCAAGAGACTGGTTTTTCCCCTCACACTGCTGGCTGCCGATGCTACGCTACAACAAACAAGTGATTCGCGGAAACCAGGTCGCACGCGATGGCGGTGAGGCCGCGGACCGAAACAGCCACGCGGTGACTTGGCCTCCAGAGCCCAGCCCGGCCGGCGATATCCGTGAGAACGTTACACGAATTGAAGAGTCTGCCCTTCATGAGAGTTTTGCAGGCGGAGGTTCACTGATGCAGGATGAGTGTCGTGTCGGGACTCTGGGTGCTAGTTAATCGAGACATACCACTGTCTGGAATATCGCTGGCGAGGAGTCTGGCCGCACTTGGCAATTTTAGCGACGAAATCGGTGAATTTGCGATGAGTCACGGTTGTGCGGAGGTTTCGCCAATGCTCCGGAAACGGAAATATTTTGAGCCGATGCCGGCAACACCAAACAGAGCTACATGTCTGTGTAATTTGTGTGACTATTTCGGCTCAGACAACAGCATCCTGCATTCCGCCTTCGCTTCACGGCTTCGCTCAGTGAAAGTTTCACGGCTCCGTTCAGCAATGCAAGTGGGGGAACCACTGGAGCTTACCAGGTGTGTAATTCTGTGGGCGAGGCCCGTCAGCCTTGTGGCCCCGAGTCACCGCATTTTCACAGAGTCACAGGAAGAATGAAAGCAGGTGTGCAAAAAGTGACCGAAAGCAGTCCCCCACTAAGAACTATGATCCCCAGGCGCGGGCAATGGGCAAGAATATGCGGTAGATTTGTCCCACCCTAATGCGACCGTCCACTATTCGATAACATGACAACCAGCTTTCCTGCAGCAACAGGCCAAATATGGAAAATCCCACCTCTGGAATCTGGGACAATGAGATGGCCAAGCTGACAAGGAAGCGTCTGAGGTCGGTGGACCTCTCCCCCCTTTGCTTCGCACCAGGTCTACATAATAAGTTCGCTTTACTATCTTAGTGGTAAAACGGGAAATCCCCGTTTGCGTGGCACCAGGTGCACATAATTCGCTTTACCACCATGATGAGGGGAAGCCCAAGACCCGGCTACTAGGAAGAGCCAGGAAGTCACAGAGTTCCAGTTTACCCTGGTATCACGTCTCAGAAACCGGATAATAAAAAATCACGGAGCGCTCTGTTGTCTCTCCTAACCCGCCATCTTACCCTGTACATAAAAAGGAACTGCGACGCACGCCATCGCACCCCTTGATTGGACGCCAGCGACTGCATTGGCCACATTAGCGTTCAGGGATCATGGTGCAACCGGCATTCAAAGCCGGGAAATCATGGCACCAACAATCCATCACACTCTTCTGCTGAATTTGTGCAAGAGTGCTGGGTGACAATCCCGCTGGGACGGAATATTGCGTCGATTCCAGCGCTGGCTGATTCCAGCTACGGCGGCGCCTAGAGACGCTCTCACGGTCCAGCAAGCTATCGGTGAGACGTGGCACAGCGATGCTGATCTACTCAGCCGTTTATCCAGGTAATATAATATAAACACAAATATATATGCACCCCAAATCCTGTATATCGACGCCTAACAGAATCCCGTTCATACGTTATGCAAAATTGCAGTTACCGTCATCGTAGGGTAACGCGAGGCATTGGGCCTGAGCGCGGAAAATAACTCCGTCACTAGTCAATGCCAGGACAATAATATAAAAACGATGTTCGTGCAGCTAGCACTCATTGCTACAACCGCCGCACTGAACGATTCCAGCAAGGTCTGGAGATGGCTTGAAGGCCATGCCGTGTCCGGCCCTTAGTTCTTCATTGCCTTTATGATGCCGGATGTCTGGGCTTAGCACCAAGTTGCTGCGGCTTAGCCGAGCCGAGCGAAACACGCCTGACACCCCGGACAGCGAGTGCTTCGGAATTTAGTGACGGCGTCGTACGCCTACACAGATGCGTGAGTTCTGGAGGTCAGGGGAAACGGAGAGCTCAGTGTACGGTTATGTGTATTGTAACAAAACGGCGTTCATCGCATACATGCTGGCAGGGTTCTACCAGCGGGTGGGCTGTTCACCCGTGAGGTCCATGTCCTCTCGGTCCTCCGGGAGCATCTCGGCTGGATCTTCTGCATCGACGTCCTCTTCACCATCTTGTCTATTTAAGAACGCCCATTCATCCACGCTGACAGATTTCTTGACTGGAAAGTGTAGAACACGTCGTTCAATCTTTGGCTTTACGCATAGACGTTTTACTATTCGACCACACAGGCACCAACTTTTTGAAGTCCGCTACACATCGGGAAAGCGTGTCAAACTTATCCCCCCACCAGTTTTCTCTTCACTGTCAATCCAGCCAACCAACGAATTGGTCTCAACCACAAGCTGGTCACCAAACTTGGGCCTGCAAAGATCCCCCCACGAAGACATCCACAGAACACAACAAAATCACCGCTCCACAGCCTTCTGCGGTCACATCTTCACACTCCCTGCGGCGCAGCCCGACGCCTACCTCTCGCCTCGCGCCACGCCGCGTCCCAGCGCTCCGACCCTCGCCTCTGCCCCGGCGCAGCCTGACGCCTACCTCTCGCCTCGCGCCTCGCCGCGTCCCAGCGCTCCGGCCCTCACCTCTGCCCCGGCGCAACCGCGCCCACTTTTGCTGTCGGGTGAAGCGGGCGAACGAGGCCTGCTCGTCGAGCTCGCTGCCGGGCGCCGGTGGCGGCGCCGGCGTCACCGCCTCCGGGTACACGGCGACCTGGCGGTGCGGCGCCGTCGACCGCTGGATGCGCCGCTGGACCTGCCACGCACCGGACAGCGGTCAGGACACGGGCGGGCAGAGAAGAGCGGCGCTGGGCGGTGGCGGTGCGGCGCGGCGGAGACGCAGCAGCCTCGATCACTAACAGGCTGTGCGTTCCTGCAGGCGAGTGGCGGCGTCCTCAAGTAACGACAGCCAGCGTAAGCCGCATGAACTTTTTCAAGCGAACGCATGGCTGACAGAGGGAAAGACTAACTGGACAAATATGTGACCTTTGCTAAACATCTGGTTCATCGCGGTACACGCTACGTACCGGCTACGAATACGACGAATACGAACCTGTCCATTTGGGCACGGAAACAGCACGCACACTGACCAGGTCTGTCACGCCAACACCAAACGGACAAAGCCGTCCCACTCAGTGCCGCACACCAGGAGGTGGGTCTCGCACGTACATCCTTCCTCCCTGCCAGGACAGAGCAGCGCGGTGTCGTCCGCGCCGCTCTGCCGCGGGCCCCACCTCTGCCAGGATGGCGGCGTGGTTCAGACCGCCCGTCGAGTGCGGCATCTCGGGCGGCTCCGGCTCACCCGGCCCGGCTGCGGGCGCGCGGTTCCCGCTCAGCAGGTCCGCCTGCGGGGCAGACGCCGGCTCTGCCGGTCACGTGACGCGACAGTGGCATCCTTTCGCCGACGTCCGTTTCTTTCCACGCCAACATTTGTGACATGTATTCTGCTGCTGCACAACCTAAATGAACAAGACTTACGGACATCTGACCAGTGAAACAAAACTAGCGGAACCATTAGCGGTGCTTGATCAATGGACATTCATCCTCGTCACCGATCAGTGAAACGCATCACCATGTCACCGTATTTCTGGCGGTGATTGGCCAGTGTAACTAACAGCCTTCACCGTATCGATAGCGCTGAATGGCCAGTGTATCAGCCCTCACCGTATGGCTGGTGGACAGTGGTCGGCCCAGCACGCCCTGGCGTTTGACGAAGTGGGTCGGGTCGGTCGGCACGAAGTCCGGTCCAAAGTCAGCCAGTGCCAACTGCCGCTCCACCTCCAGCAGCGCCGTGTTGTCAGAGTCTGGCCGGCCAGAGGCGGCGTGAGACCGAGCGCGAAGCCCGAGCACAGCCCAACCGAAACACCGCAAGATGAAGTTCGAAGCCCGAGCGCGGCCCAACCGAAACACCGCAAGATGAAGTGCGAAGCTCGAGCGCGGCCCAACCGAAACACCGCAAGATGAAGTTCGAAACCCGAGCGCGGCCCAACCGAAACACCGCAAGATGGAGTGCGAAGCCCGAGCGCGGCCCAACAGCGAGTCCGTCTCGACGTCCTGACGGCAGTGCCACGAGACCCGAGTGTGGGCCACAGGTCAGCTCCGGCAATGGTGCCGTGGGACCAAGTCTAGGGCGCGGGTCAGGCACGAACAGCAGAGGAATACCGAACACACATTGGCGAGGCACCGGACTACGGGTGATCGCGCAGCCAACGCAGAAACTGCAGCCCAGGAACGCTGAAATAAGTCCCTCAAACAACATGGTCACTCAGCACTCCACTCCCTCAACACATCGTCACTGCTCTGTTTACATCATGAACGGAAAACAATATAATTGCTAGATGTGTCCGCACACCCGACAGCTCTCAATGTAGGGCATGCCCGAGCTGAAAGTCATGAGAGAGCGCATGTCCGGGATATGAGGCAGCAGGTAAGCAGCTACAACTAGCAATGCCTCGACGGCTCCAGCATCCTCAACGACATAGCCCGTGCCCGCAGATGGCTCAAACAGTGCAGCCAGATAGCAGTGTTTCCACACAGCCCGGGCAGTCCGGACAGACCAGCTAGCCGACCTTGCACCGCGAGAAGTTGTCCACCTACCGCGCACGAACTTGACGCCAGGCACGTGGCCGGTGACGCGCTGCTGGGTGAGCGCGTCCCGCACGTCTCGGGAGGAGGCCTCCAGCCGTTCGGCCAGGGCTCGCTCGTCCGCGCTGGCCGGCGCCGTCCAGAACACGTACACCAGCCGCATGTTGCCAGACAGCTGCACCTGCGGTGAAGCGGGGTGGGCTGTCGGCCGGCGGCGGAGGCGCGGGGCATGGCAAGAAGTGTATGCGAAAGGGGGGGGGGGAGGGGTAAGAGGGCGTTCCTGTAGCATGTCGAGGCAAGCAAAGGCTTTAGACTGAACTGATGCAACCAGCATGCCGTACGGTCACAATATTGTCGCGTCAGAATATTAATTCAGCCATAATGAAAATATCATAATCATCTGGGAAGCCATATAAAGCATCATCACAAATGCTGAAGAGAGGCGGACCACAGTTCTTCATCAATTTAAAAATGGTGTTTCCTCCTATTCCCTGCCATCAGTGTAAGCGCAAGCTGAGTTAAATGCTCAGTATGCTGGCAGGATATACGTACCGGCATGTACATCTTGGAAGTTCCGCACACGCAACTAGTACCACAATTAGTTATAGCGAAGGCTACGAACGATGGTGATGTCTGTTTGAAGCGCTTCGGCTAGCACTTCCCCATTCCCAGCCCACGAAGTGTCTTACATTCGGTGTTTGTGTGGTCTAACGAGCTTGTTAGGGGTGTCCCACAAGCCGTGACCCGCGGGGTGAGGAGAATCTGTTCCCCCAGCAAATTGTATGCATCCCAAAAAGAAATAACGACGCCCACACGAAACTTTCACCGGCCTCTTCCACAACCATTCCAGACTGGTTGTGACCCGAAATCATTTACAAACTAAATGGTAAGTTACATTATCCGCAGGACTCATCTTTGAACAAGCAATTTCCTAAACACATGTTTTCAAAACCATACATGCATTCAACTTTATGCAGTTTCGATTTTTCCTCAAATTTGAGAAGAAAAAAACAGGGGCCTATATAATGCAGATGAGCTTCATGCACACATCGGAATTCTGAAGTCGTTAAATTGGTTCGTTGCTGAGTTTTATGCTTCCAAAGGTCAACATTCCGGTGTGGTTTGTGGCTGCCGCTCGGCTGGAGCCAAGCTTTGAATCCCAAGCACCAGAATGCGTACTGAAAGGCACTTACACTATGTTGTGCTGCAATCAATAGCCGGGACACACGTGCTATATGACTGCAATCGATTGCCATATGTTGACCTTCCATGACCTGACTGACCTTTACGTACCATGGAATATCACTCACACAGTATATTTACCAGGTTCTGCAGAGTTCTTTTGCAGGAAATGGCCACCGTGATTCTGTTTGAGTGGATTGTTGATGTATGTATGTAAGTAATGTAACTGGTGCACGTGCTTTACAACCTCCCGAAGACCTTCCGACTGGCGCGTGATTCGTTCAAATCAGGTGACTTGTCACGGAGATAGACAGGAGCAGAAGAACCCCACGGTAGAGTGTGTTCGGCACTCAACCCCAGGAGCGCCAGAGTTAAGGCACAGTTTACACGAAGCCTGACTGTAGATTGAAAAGAAATGAAGTGTATGGCGTAACTCCATCTTTCAACAAATGAGCGACGTCATAGTCACGGTATGCTCGCATGAAGGATACATGCGAGGCCTTTGGTACCTAGCGGCAAACCATCCACTGGAATGTGTTGGGCGACATGTCCCCGAACCAGTTCGATGCTGGGCTGCTGCCGCGTTGCTCGCTCCGAATGCTCGCGTGCTGTTCGTGTGGCCGACGCGCTGATTCGTCGATATAGTTTTTTCCTAGTTTGACAAAAGAAGGCTGCGCCCGGTTCAAATCCTTATCGTGATGTCTCTACGTCCGTTTTGGTTGTTTTTCCTTGTTCTGCCCCCTCACTGCTCTGCTTAGGTAAACACATGCTTGAAGACGTAGGTATGCGGTCTTGGGTGTGTGATAATTATATTCCTACGCTTCTACGTGTATCTTGAGCTGATCTGTCATGTATGATTTATGAGGGGGCTAAAAAACTGAGAAATTTCCATACACTTGATATAAGAAAGAAAACTGATTAAAAGTTCTTATGTTGAACAAACGACCTTCCATTACCAGGAAGTGTTAACTTAACGACACTGCAGTGATAAATAACGATTTTAATGACGGCACTCAGTCTTTCGAGCTGAGCTCATCCTTGAGGATGAGCACAGCTCGAAATATAGAGTACCGCCAATATAATCGTTGTTTAGCACTGCAGCGTTGTTTAACCACCGCCTTCCTGGCATACTCAAGACTATTAGCCCAAGAACTTGAGAATCATTAATCCTAATGTCATGTATAAAAAACAAATTCCTTACAGCTAGCAGCATATATCACAACAGCTCGCGCAGTACAGAAAAAAAAACGGCTAGCTCATTTGACGAAAACGTAAATTCTATTTGATCAATCTGATAGGAACTCACATTTTCAACTCAACCTCAAAGCATCGTTTGGGGTATTTAAGGGTGGTGAAATGAATATATAATGCATCTGATGCAGCTGCTATCGTAAGCACGCATGCTTTGTACATGCAAGAGTGAGGAAAATTCCCGAAAAAATTCAGTGGAGCCTAAAGATTAGAAAGCGATAACAAAATCCGATAATGTCCGCTATCATCTACAAGCCTTCGGCAAGATATCAAGTTCCCGACTGGTTCCGTCACAACTGCAGTGTAGCGGACACCAGCAATCGAGAGCTAACAGTAAGTCACGACACCAGACAGGGAACAAGCCAAACTTTAAACGAGGCGGAGATTAAAACAAAATGGGACTATCACGACACGAACAACCGACTCTGCGACCGCATTCGCGATGTGGAGGGATGGAAACTCGTGCTGGAGCGAACGTTAGCCGAGACGGATGCCGAGATCAAAGCCCTCTCAAATGCAAAAACGGCAGCCGAAGATGAGCTGGAACAACGTCACTTTGATTTAGAGACGGGCCTGGAGACGTTGGCGTTACGGGAAGGCCGGCGAACAGTCGACATTGTCAAGGATGAAGTGGAAATTCAGCTCAACGAGGAGATTCAGGTGATCAAAGACTACCGCAGTGAACTTCAGGAGCGCTGCAACCAGGCCTTTGAGCAGCTGAGTCGCCTCACAGAGGCGCGTCAGAAGCTGCAGAACGACATCACCGACAAGTACAAGGCGCTGGACATCGACGGCTTGTGCCTCTCGATGACGCCGCAGAGCCCCAACATCAGCTTCAAGCCGCACTGCATGCGCATGCCCAAGGACACGATCTCCGTACAACAGTGGCAGGACAACTCGCGGCACAATAAGGAGCGCGCCGACTACCAGATGTGCCAGTCGCGTAAGCTGCGGGATGCTATCATGGCGACGCTCGCGCAGGGCCGCAACCGGCTGGACGCCCACCACACGGCCGTGCAGTTCGCGCTGCGCCAGCGCCTGCACGAGATGCACCAGACGCACGACGACCTCGTCTGGCAGCGCACCAAGCTGGAGCAGGAGATGGCCACCGTCGAGGAGGACATCCGTCGCCTGGAGGCGGCCATCCGCGACAAGGACCCCTACCGCAAGCTGGCCGAGACGCGGCTCGAGTACCGCATGGACCGGCCGAACATGGAGCTGGCGTACGACCCGCCCTGGCACGGCCTGCGCGAGGAGCGCCTCAGCATACAGGCCACGCAGGAGCTGCTTCAGGCGCGGCTGCAGCAGCTCTGGGACGCGCTGGACCGGCTCCGCCGCCAGCTGGCGCGCGTCAACGAGGACATCTCGGTCAAGGCCAACTCGATCCGGCTGGACCGGCTCAGCCTGGAGACGCACGGCCGGACACGGCCGCCGGCGCCGCCCAAGGACCGGAACTACCTGGACAAGGTGCTGCTGCTGCGGCCGGAGCGCACCATCTGCGAGCGCGGCGTGCACTACCTACCGCGGCCGGAGCTGCTGCCCGGCTACCAGACCGAGCAGGACTGCTCGTACACAGCCGGCTGCTCGGGCAACAACTACCGCCGGCCCTGCCACAACGACCGCGTGCTCGGCTGCTGAGCGCCCCCGGCCGCGGCGAGAGGTCACGGCGCAAGGTCGCCGTGCAAGGAGTCACTGCGCAAGGTCACCGAGCAGTGTCGCCGGCCGACGCAGGGTGTGGATTTTGGCTGGTAAAGTATCCGTTGTCGAACGTTTTTTTTTCTTCTCGGAAATACGCCAGTTGGTACCGTTTTGGTCCGAGTCTGTCGCCAAGTGCTCTGCCTTACAAATCAATACAACAACAAAAGACAAAGAATAGCTGAGTAGAGGCATTGCCGACGCTTCCAACACCACACTTATAAGAAAGCGATTATTTCAAAATGCATCCTGAGCATGGACATACATTCTCGCCAACAAAACCTACCTGTCATTTCAAATTCAGAACGATGATCCAGAAGCGATTCAGAAATCAGAATTCAGAACTCTGGCAATACGTGGCATGAGAGAACCTCTTACAACAGTGAAACCTCTGCAGCCTCTTACAACCAGTGAAAAGGATCACGCCAACATGCTGGCGCAGCGTATATATTAAAATGTACCATTGCGAGTCACCTGGGGGGTGTGTGCGACGGTGGAGCAGAGCTTCGGTGTCTCAGTTCTATCCACGAGTTTGACACAATTTCTTCTTAACTGATATATTCCTTTCTGTGTAGTAGGCATTAGATGTTCAGCGGTCACACGACACGAAGAGCTCACACCGAAGAAAAATTCCACAAAATGTGTACCACCATGAGTTTAAAGCATGCACAAGGTATGTACGTCTGTATCGCCATCTTCCACTTGCCTTGCGTATATATCCACCTCTTGAGGCCATTCTTTGGGGCTACGGCCTTTTATTGTTCTTTTTTGGGGGATTAGAGCCCTTTCGACCAGAAATGATCACTTGAGGGCTATGGGATGAAGGAAAATGGTTACGGGTGGAGCAGACTCGCATACGCCTGGGGGGCCAACCGTCGGCCTTTAACCCGCGCATGCGCGCTGGATAGCCGGTCGGGGCCCCCCTTCCCACGGGGCTCTCGGCCCACTCGTGGCTGACGCACGCAGCCTGCCCCGGACAAGCGGTGTCGCGAGGATGCAGGATGAAGCGAGATAGAGGATAAGAGGGACGGATTATGGGGGTCTACGACCTTCGGGTCAGCAGTTCATAGACATCTTCCATTTGACTTGATATATCTATCTCTTTTGGTCATCCTTTAGATTTACGGCCTGCGGGTCAATATCAGGTTTAGTCCTGAAATCAGACCAGAAGTCCTGGGCTGTTCACTTCCCTCGTTTGAAAATTCAGTTCAGTTGGTAAGTGATTTAAAGCAGAGCTAGGGACGAGCCGACCAGATACGCACCCCCTTCTGCTGTTCCCTGTCCACCATTGAAAGCATTGTCCACCAAAACGTCTCCTGATGCCAAGAAATTACACTTCAAAATCGATGCTTCGAAATCGCAAGTAAAACAAAATCATCGTTTATTTCCACATTCCTGTGTTAAGCCTGGGTCACTCCGTTTATCTGCCTCATCGTCTATAGTCTTACGCAACGATTTGTGGAGGATTGTAAGTTCCGTACAACAATGCTGGAAAGGCGACAGACAAGTTTGATCACAAAAGTCGATGTCTGACCTAGCTCGCCGTGGACGGTCTGACTGCTAGTCACCAGAACATGCACTTAAGGATAACAAAAAATAAGATAATTAGCCTACAAAACAGTTTAGTGTACATTTGCTGCGATCATTTACGGTTTTTGTCATTTGCGAGCACAATTCGGCGACATTACCTTGAAAAAGGTGTCATAGATCACAAGCCATCTAGTTGAGGGTCTTTAGATTTCCACATATTTCAGTATGACGCTAACTTAGCGACTCGAAAGTTAATCGTCGTCCTTAAAGCTGTCCGGAAGATATTCCGGATAAAGCCTCCTTTAAGCCCCCTGTCGTTGGGCGAAGGTTACAAGCCATCTAGCACAGCTAGTTGAACGATCCAACCATCGCAGCTTCGAATGTTTTGTGTTCCCATTTGACGCGAAGCATTTCCGATCAACTTTGCAGCATTAATGATCTGTCCGCGTAGCATTGGGATGGCAGTCCGCGTCGGTTAGAAAAGCTTGCGGTCTGAATGCTGACCCCACCAGCGAAACGGTCCGAGCTATGGCATAATCACGTCAACTTACAAGCCCCTCCCCCCAAAAAAGAAAAATCAGCTGAAAATTTTTCAACGTGGCGTGGCACGCAAAAGCGTAGAACACTCGGCTTTTCGGTTATCGGTATCGGGGAGGTTCGGCAGGTTAACTCAGCTTGCTGGTGGCGATGCCATAATCCAACATTGTCACCACGCCAGCAATCACCTGCTTCCGGGGTGACGTCACCGAGCTCACCTTGCTGATGAGGACACCGTCGTCCAGCAGGCCGGGCAGCACTTCTCCCGTGCTCAGCAGCTCGGTGACGCGCGCCAGGTAGATGGCACTCAGCGCCTCCAGACGGTGCCGGTGCTTGGCGCTGGCGGCGCGCAGCGGCCGCACGCGCACGCTGCCGGCGCCAACGCCAGCGTCCGCCTCGGCGCCCTCCGAGCCGTCCACGGACAGTGGCGTCAGCAGCTGCCTGCGGACAGACGGGCAGGCCGGAATGAGGGCCACTGGTGGTCACAGTCCCCGGGGTCTGCACAGGGCCTGGGCGCGCCTATTGCTGACGGTTCAGTGTTTGAGTGGGCCTGAGTGAAGTGCTGACTATGCTGACCTACTCTGTATGCTTGTCAAAAAATCTTGATAGTAAGCTTAGAACAATTAAACACAGATCAAAAAGCCTCATGATTGTCAAAGAGAAGCTTTGAGGACTTCCTTAAGACTCACCTTTCCTTTTTCTTAGCTGCAGCCAAAAACTTGTTCATCATCTTGGCTTGTTGCCTCGCTGACACTATTGCTTTGATGTTGCCCAAGCTACCAGATGTGCTGATACCACGCCAGAACATGGCTGGCATTACACGAATAAGGCTCATCATGAATGGCTGGAAGAAAATGGCACATTAATTCCAGACGCAAACATCACTTGCGTGCTTTGAGCACGTGCTGCTACATGGTAACCTCTTGAAGCTATGGTACATCTGCACCCAGGCTGGTTTGCCCCAAGCAGCACATGGCATGTGACAGTGGACAACATTGATCATAAGCAATATATTTGAGAACATCCCAAGGTGACAGATGCCAGAGTGGTTTTGAGTGTGGCAGCCTTTATCATGGTGGTGGCACAGGGAGGTTTTGGTAGGTACTAGTGAGTCACCAGCAGGGACACAGTTATCAGATACCTAGTTCCATACCATGCACAATTTGAGGGTGCTGCAGAGTGAATAAGAACAGGTTCTGATTCACTGTGTTGTTGACTTACAATGTCTGTGCTCCCTTGACATCTTTGGTGGTAACATCTAAGCTAATAACCCACAAACACAAGCTTGCAACAATATATCACATAACAGCTCAATAAATAAGCTGTTCATGGTCTTTCCAATTAAATGGATGTTAGGGCATTCAATAGCCAACACACTGGGAGCTACCCTTGCAGCCTGCTGGTGCCACCTGCTGACTACAATCAGAAAACTTTGTGATCAAGTCTCCACATGGCCATTTCAAACAACCATTTCGCCCAAATGGCATTCAAAAACCATCCCACCAGATGAAATGCAAGGAAATCTTATTCATTCCAGCTTTTATTTTCTCAAATATCTTCCTATCTTTCAACTGACTCATAATTGTTGTTTAAATGGTTTGACAGATTACCTGGAATTTGAACCATGCCTGGTCAACTAAACATAACTTTATTCCAACACATTCAAAAAAGGAACACTTGGAAACCTAGTTGTCTTTGATAGCACGACGTGCTTGGCCACTGCCAACAAACCATTTTCCTGTGTAATGGCCCTGGGCATGACACATGACACTTACTAACTTATTTCCTGTTTGAATCCTTGTAGAGGTTAAATGAAACCAAGGCAGCATGATATGAACATAAATTGAAAAGAACCATATTTTTTAGTCAGATTGTAAATCAAAACATCAAAGTCCAAACAGTTCCAGCGGTGTGTGACTCAGGATCATGGTCAGTTCAGTCAAGACAATCAAAGTTGGCCAATGTAATGCACAATATCTTTTACGGTATGCATACTAGATTGTGCTGAATGACGACTGAGCACAAAGTTATTTAAGACCAACACCAGCCTTTCCTTCCCCATAGAAGACATTAGTCGCAATTACTGCGTGAATGGACCAGGAAACCGACCAAGGTTGTCTCTGTTGCGCCATTAACAGCGACAAAGCCAAGTTGTTTTTTAAATACGCGACCTGAAGACGACTTCCTCATGTTGCGCCTGGCAGATGATGCACGACGCTGTTCGTATATTCCTGGAGCCTTTCATCATCTCACACCCACTGGGCAATTTGTGGTCTCTGCTCTCTCGCTGGCTGGTTGGCCATCTCGGGGACGCAAACCTTTTCAAAACCAGCTTGACTCCTCTCTCCCACGTCCTCTGCGCCATCATTTAGCGAGACTCTCCGTTTCTTTCTCACCTTTTCTTGCTGTCTCAAGCACTCGCTGTCTCAAATTATTGTGCGTGACGCATAGAAGCGCCATCCGTCGCTCAGTTCCGGGAAATGCGGCGGCAGAGTTGTGTGCTGACCACACATCGGACCGCGCGCGTACGCCCTCAATTCTATTGCGCTGTCACTGAGACGGCTTATTGACGATTATGTCTATCTCAGGATCACCTTGAAGCAGTAGCTGTTTGGAAAGAGCACTATCATTGCAGAGCATTTTGCATCAATTATGGCGGAAACACCACCCCGATGTCATATCGTTAGTGTCATCACTCATTTCGCGCGCATCAAATTTGATATGGTCTAACGTGCCATCAGACAACGCTTTCTCTGAGTTTTTTATTGATCGCAACAGACCTGCACTGTTCTCACATGAACAACAATAATACCTGACAAGCAGTTCGGTTCCACGTGAACAGACGTCTACACTCACCGCAAATCAAGAAGGCGATTGGTGGATTTCGACCCTCACACCCACCAAGTTTAACAACATTTAAAATCAAAAGCATCAAAGTAACATAAAACGCCACGCCACAGGTGCCAACACCACCTTCCCTGAACCTGTCCTGAACACGCCCTGCTGCGCGACTCCACTGCGTCAACGCCCTGATCCCTCCGCCGGATTCACAGCGCGCCGCGTCTGGCATTCGTTCACGGGCCACCAGCGGCGCTCCACCTCCACCAGCAGCCGGCCCAGCGGCCTCGCGCCGCTCCGGCCGCCGCGTGGCCTCCGGTCAGCAGTAGCGGGCGTCCGGTGTGTTCCTGACGATCCAGTCGAGCGCGGCCGGCACCTTGGCGTAGACGCCGGGCGCCAGCGGCAGCGCGCAGCCGATGCCCCAGCTGGTGAGGCCGAGCAGCATGCGTCGACCCGGCTGCCAGCGCGCGCGCACCGTCAGCGGTCCGCCCGAGTCGCCCTGCGGCACGGTCGACCACGTGTGTCACGGGGCTGCCGGTGGCCAACGGAGCGGCCCGGTGGGAGCGCGCGGCCGCCGTCGGGGGGCCGGTGCACCAACAACTGTACGTCACAAGGCGCTGTGGCAGCGACAACGGATGTTGTTGTTGTTGATTGGAGTTTTAGGGCGCGTCGACTACTGCGGTCATTTTGCGCCCATAACAGCCAAATGACTAGCTTCGGAGTGTGACTATGAAATGACTAGAAAATATGCATTATTCAGAAATATAAACGGCTGAGTTGTATCGGGAACGCGTCATGATGTGGTGGCTTACCCCGGCTCTATTTTGGCTTTATCAACGTGCTGGATCTGCAACCCCGCCGATGGGGACCAAAACAGTCACAACCCCTGTCTATTTCCGCCAACACTGGCCACTGGAATACCAGTGAAGCTCTTGCCACTAAAATCACCACATCTAAGACCCCCGCACCCACGCTTGCCAGCATCAACAGCCGACCGGCCCGGCAGCGGGGCGCGCGGCTGGGGCCACACCTGGCACACGCAGGCGCGAACCGGCCAGCGATGCAGCCGCAACGCCGACTGCCGCTCACCGAACATGTGTCGGCGCCGCCGGCTATCAGTCTGCCCGTGGCGCAGAGCATGGTGCGCGCCAGCGTCACCGGGTTCAGCAGGCCGCACACCAGGCTGGAGACGGTGCGCAGGCGGACGGCGCGAAGCCGCTCCGGCTGCTGGCCGCCCTGTAGACACCGAGGCGCCGCCGGTCACGGCTCGCCGCCGGCAACGGCTCGCCAGTGGGGGCGGCCCGGACCGCGCCGGCAGACGAGACAGGCGCTGGTGACCACACGTGGACAGTCACCGACAGGTGGAGGCAGTAAGTAGAGATCTCTGCACGCAGTAAAAGCGACGAACGAAAAATACGCGTACTATGAGCTCATCGCGGCGATCCGCATCCTGGTGTCAGTTAGTTTTTCGATAAGGGTGATAACAATCGGTCCTATACCACAACAAACATGACATGCCGAGTCTGGAAACTCATGACACACAGATCAAACTCGACATGGCTTATCAAAACGATACACAGATCAAGGCTGACCAGTCGACAGTGAGCCAGCCATACAAGCAGGCCTTAAACACAACTCCCGAGCTTCCCCCACGTCCCCCACTGCCGGCCGTGGCTAGGCCTACCCCTATGTGCCGCCCCACCTCAGTGGTGCCCCAGCCGGCAGCCACCGCCGGCTCTCGCACGTAGGGTATCCGGTAGGGCAGGCAGACCGGTGCGATCAGGTTGCCTCCGATCGGCAGGTCCAGCGGAGTCGCCAGCTTCAGCAACGCGTAGTCGTACCACAGAAAGATCGTGCTGAATAGCGGATGGGTCTTCACCTGCGGAGAGACGTCGCGGGCGCTGCAGTCTACGCGACGGGTGGCCACTGGCCAGCCTCACATACAGACAGTCACACACAGTTCAGCTGAGCGTCCACACACAGTACAACTGAGTGTCCACACACAGCACAGCTGAGCGTCCACACACAGTACAGCTGAGCATCCACACACAGTACAGATGAGCGTCCACACACAGCACAGCTGAGTGTCCACACACAGCACAACTGAGCGTCCACACACAGTACAGCTGAGTGTCCACACACAGTACAGCTGAGCGTCCACACACAGTACAGCTGAGCATCCACACACAGTACAGATGAGCATCCACACACAGTACAGCTGAGTGTCCACACACAGTACAGCTAAGCGTCCACACACAGTACAGCTGTGCATCCACACACAGTACAGCTGAGCATCCACACACAGTACAGCTGAGTGTCCACACACAGTACAGCTGAGCGTCCACACACAGTACAGCTGAGCGTCCACACACAGTACAGCTGAGCGTCCACACAGTACAGCTGAGCGTCCACACACAGTATAGCTGAGCGTCCACACACAGTACAGCTGAGCGTCCACACACAGTACAGATGAGCGTCCACACACAGTACAGCTGAGTGTCCACGCACAGTACAGCTGAGCGTCCACACACAGTGCAACTGAGTGTCCACATACAGTACAGCTGAGCGTTCACACACAGTACAGCTGAGCGTCCACACACAGTACAGCTGCGGTCGAAATTCGCGTCGCGGCCCACGTCATGACTACCGCGGTCGGCGGTTCCAACAGTAATAAAACAACTTAGAGCCGCATAGCATCAATATTGCCTTAAGCCGTCTGCCACTCAAATCCTATCAACACGGCCACACTGAACCGCCCTGTCGGTGCTAATCGAAGAGTACTCTCTGTTGTTGTTAATGAGGATTTTAGGGCGCGCCGACTGCATGGGGCTGATCTGAACAAATAAGGGCTCGGGCCCGACTGGGTCGGTGGCAGACCGTCTGCCGTGACATACCGCACCCTCATGCCGGCATCAGCATCCGCGTCCGTACACACAGCCATCGCCGCGGCGTGCACACACACACGGCCGTGCGTGAAGAGGACAAACGAGAGGCTGTACAGAATGGCACCTTGTGTTGACGGCCCAGCACCGGCGGCAGAGATCTCACCTCGGACAGCTCGAGCAGCAGGTCGGTGCTTGAGTTTCGGCGCAGCTCGTGCTTTCCCAGGATGACCCGCGTGTCCTGAGGTCGCGTCCCCACCACGCAGTGGGCCGCCGTCATCACGTAGCGGTCGTTGATCAGAGAGCCACCGCAGAAGGGCCGTGCTTCGCCGGGCAGCACCAGCGCCGCCTGTCGGAAAAAGACGGAACTCACCCATCGACTCGTAAAGCTCGCCGACATTCTAGATGCAGTCAACGCGGACACACAGAACACGGCAGAAGCCTGTACCTAGGCCTGGAGTGAGGGTGCAGTGCCGATACCTGAGGTGAATGAAAATGATTGTGAGGCAATGGTGTACATTGACACATTCATACACACGCACATTTACATCATAAATGCGCACATTCATAAAAATAGTAGATTGCTACATTGAAACCACGTATACCTACACGCCGTAACAAAACCAGTGCAGTATGAGGTAAGAATATCAATGCAGCGACACAATCCTCCGACAACTACTGAGTGAAGCAAGTCGCAGCACAAAAATTGCACTGGTTGCGACCTCACGCGTTTTTATGTTTTAGCAGTTGAGTCCGACCTCCGTAAAACAATTCGGACGACGCCCCCCTCCCCCCCCCCCTTTGACTTGCAATGTGCTGGGTAACGACTTAAACCCAAATGAACAACTGACAAACCCTGACAAAACCTTGTTGCTCAAGAACATGACTCCTGCACATTCATTCCCCAACTATAGAAAAGCTATGTCACAAACACTACGCCTCGATGGGGCACACCTACGATAGCTCGCCAAGACCCGAAGCGGTCATAAGTCTGTGTTTGTAGGGTTACAGCGAAATCCACAACGGCCGATGAAAATGTGCCGTTGTGAACATCTATCCATAATCATACACCTATGAACTGAACCGGAATCAAACAACGACACCGGTAGGCTGTTTGTGAAACAAAAGTCGCATTTCTTCTGCACTTCATCCTATGGCTAAAATGACATGATTGTTGGCGCCCGCTACCATCTAACACTGAAACAGAAAATACCGAAGACACCTAGCAGCCCGCAATCACATGTTGCTGCACTATGACACGATCGTATATCTGCTCCGCACCGTCACCTGTGCGTGACGGCACACCGCCGTGTGCTCACCATCCAGGGGAAAGCGTTGGGCCCGGTTTCGCCGCCGCCGATGATTTTCGTTCTGTGGTTGACTTTGCCGCAGCAGTGGCTTCTGTGGGGCAGGCCGGGGATGGCGCGGCCCCAGACGGTGCGGTCGGGCGATGTGAAGAGCCTGCTCTGGGGACGGCCGCCCCAGCTCGGCGGGTCGCTCACTCGCACGTCCACCGAGAACTGCCGGTGGCACGCGCTGCTGAGGTCGCGCCGCGCCCACTGCATGTCAGATGACGACACGGCCGTCATCAGACGATGGCACGGTTGTCACCAGACGATGACACGGCCGACATTCAGACGATGACACAGCCGATATTCAGACGATGGCACGGCCGTCATCGGACGCAGCGCTGCTCGTCGCCGTACTAGCCGGCGTCAACTGAACCGTTGCAAGACTCAAGGCGCAACACGATAACATTCCGCCACAAAGCAACTCCGTCACAAGGCAACGCGACAGGCCAGTCCCGGTACGGACGTCGACCGCCCGCGGACAGCCAGCGAGAGGGGGGCCGGTTCGGACACGTCACACGGCTGCAACTCACTGTGAAGCTGACCGGCGGCGGGCTGTTCGGCCGCCTCCCCGCCGGCGGCGCGCGCTAGCAGCCGACCGAGCGCCCAGAGCGTCACGAGCGTGCGGCCGGCCATCGCGTGCCGGACGGCGCGCGGCGCAGAGCGGCGCGGGGACCGCGGTCTCTCCAGGGGCGGTGGCGGCGACCGGATCTTGCAGTGAAGCGGAGCAGTCGGCTCGCTGTCAGCGCTGTGTGTGTGTGTGTGTGACATCGTCAAACAGGACGGCCGGTAACCGCGGGCAAAAAGCGGTCCTGCTGCGACCGAAGGCGCTCTGCGGATCTGTTGCCGGCTTTTTGCTAGCTGGCGATCAGTTTATTACCGGGTAACGTTTGTCATGGGCCACGTCACAGCTTCAGCGGGTCACGATCGCCTTCAACTTGCGATCCCGGGTCGGGAAGTGGGGTCCTTCAACAATGTGACATACCGGAGAGACTGTACGTGGTGAATCGATGTTTCAAGCTGCGTTCATAGTCAAGCCTGTGCTGACCCAAACGCCCCGCCTGGCTCGGAAGTTCAAAGGTCAACAAATAGCCTGGTTCATGACAGACGGGGCGAAAACGGGTCACCTGCCGTGAGAACGCTGATGATACCACTCCAGTCTCACGGTTCGGACGCCGCACCCTGCAAGACAATGTCCGTTCACCTTCCGCCGAATCACCACCAGGCCGTTTTACTTGATCAGGTTGCCGGATATAGCTCGCCAGAGCCAGCCCCACGCCAGGATGTAACCCATATCAACGCGCCGGCCCCTCAAGCACCCCAAACGTCCTCACCGACCAAACATCCGCCAGACCTGAGATAGGCCTGGGATTAAAGACGCAGCCTGTCTTTTAGGGGGAGTGGTGGTGGTGCTGGTGCTCAGGTGCACCAGCACTACTCTCCGGCAGCTGTCTCCAGTTATGTGCTGATCCGCTCTGGCTGCACCCACAACAGCCCGCCAAAACCCTCGCCGAGATCAACCGCCGGTACCACATCCAGGACATCTTGGACGACACCGAGGTAGAGGGGAAGACTCTGGTGTTAGTGCGCTGGTGGCAGGCTTGTCGCGGGGAAGATACGTGGGAACTGTTTGACGACCCGCCACACGGATTTGTGAAGACATACCCAATGGAGAAACGGGTGGGTTTAAACTCCCCTACGCACTGGGGTCGTCAAGGTAGGCCGGGGCCGAGGTGTCTAAACCCTGACACCTGGTGGCGGTGCCTCCACCACCGCCTGCACCGCTGCCAGCGCCGGCTACCTAGAAGAGTTCTCACCGAAAGAAGTGCTGGGTGACCACGAGAGAGGCTATAAGCTTCTCAAGCACTTGAAGGACACCAAGACTCAGTTCAGACTCAGATTAGAGGTCCAGCTGGAGAAATGGCGCGTTTTTTACAAAAAGGCAGTGTAAAAGCGTTTCAGTGCAGGCCTCTCCCACCAGGTGCATAGGTCATGCCCGACTCACAGCCGCGTGGTGAACAAACCCGAACGCTACCATCCACGCCAAGTTCTGATTAAGTCGAAAAGCCTTAGGAAATGCAACCACAAATTTGTCAACCAGGTCACCAAACAGACACGAACAACAGCATTAGCTTATCATGGGTTAATGCACTGCCCTCAGCCTCTGCGGAAATATGCTCCACCTACAAAAACGCCGATGCAACTTTTCAAATCATGCACATAATACTCCCAAGCCTACGCAATGTACATCTGGCAAGTGCCTGGTGCCAGCCACGCCCGACGCGAGAAAGTATCGTAAGTAATCGTCCTCATCAAGCAATGGCAAACAGCAAGGAACACTTTTCAGCCAGGGAGGTCAAAAATGCAAATCAGCGACTGACGTGGGAAAACGGCACGCAATCCGATAGATGATGATACAACGACAGTGATGCAAAGCAAACATCGACGCGAACACATATGGCATGAATAAGGACATCAGGCCGTTGACATCCGCGCACCCAAATGTGGCAAACAGCGTCCAGCTGGGCATATAAGAACTTCACGCAAGATGTGTGCGAGGGCGTGCGTAATGGAAGGTACATAAGAAACAACTTCGCGCAAGGTGTGCACGAGGGCGTGCGTAATGGAAGGTGTAACTAAAAGCCAAGTAGTGTCAGATTACCAAGGGTGAGGCCTCTGAGACCAGATGTAGGGCACCCTGTTCCATGAACTTCCCGCGGACGGACTGGCATTGTCGCGAAACGCACGGCAGATGCGACACATCTGAAGTTCACATCCACGCCACCAAGAAAAGCAGAACCGAGGCAACACAAATCAACCGGCTAACGGCAAAGCCGCGGCAATCCACCTAATGACAACCAGAGTGCCGCAGCCGTCGCCGCCAACGAGCGGGCCCAGTCAGTTCGCAGCACTGGGTCGTCGGCAGCCGTCCGTGCGACCAGCCTTGCCGCGCCGGACCGCGAGACCTCCGGAGCCGGGAGCCGGGAGCCGATCCGGCCGACAGCGAGGAGCAAGCAAGGGCAACTGCACAACATGGGTAACGACTGCAGCTGGCGCCCAAGCTGTGGCAAATTCGGGGCGCGGAAAAAGCGAAACCGACCGTTATTACCACGATTGCGCAGGACGAATTTCGACGCGAATTACGACGCAACCAGTTCTGAATAGAACGGGGCTCACTTGTAAGAAAATTAGCTTCAAGGCGCAACATTGGTGGGTCTGAGTCCCGCGACAACACCTTCAAGTTCCGCGCTCTGTCGCCGCAACAGGTCACCTCGATATATCGCTCAGAAGAGCCCGCCGCCCGTAACGCCACGACCATGGCGGCGGCAGTGTGGACGCTGTGCCTGCGTGCCACACCCCAACCGACCACGCCCCCTCCCCCTGTCAGCGAGACGTCGCAGTACCAAGTTTCACTGGCGCGGGGGGCCGGCGTCAATGAAACGGAAACGTGCGCCGGTCCGGTACCGCCCGCCCGCAGGACCCGTGGCAGCTGCTGTGGGTGCTTGGCTTCTCCTGCGGCAGCTATTATTACGGACAACAGGAGGCAAGTCATATTAACGATGAGCACCTGGAGAGGCTGCTTCGCCGCATGCCGTCCCAGCAGGAGGCGGCAATTGAAGTGTAATTCAGGTCAGTTCTAAAGCAATGGCACTGGTAGCACATTTCGAAACAAACATTTTCCCCTTCCTGACCAATGATATTCTGCTTGTTTCTGACGGCCTCTAACGCAGAAGTGTTCCTTGGAGTGTAGGATCTGCTGTAGCAGGGACATCGCAGTGGCATGTGCTTTCAAATCAATGCCATACTTACGCGCCAAACATTGACACTGGTTCAGTGTGCTACACAGGGTATACGGTTATATGTCGCATGTGCACGGCGTCTGCGCCGCTGCGGTCCTCCGTACAGTCTCCTCTGTCGGCGCTCAACAGCCTGAGGCGCCGATACCACCTCCAACTTACGGGGGACGACAGAAGGCACGTTACATTAACGATGAGCTCCTGGATAGGCTGCTTTGCCGTGTGCCATCTCTGCAATGTCTCAGCACTAAACATCTGATCTGGTCACCGACACCGTCGTTATCCGTGAGAGTCGTTTGGAGTGTTTTGAGAATCCTTTACGACCCTTGCGTCCTGTAATCACTGCAACGGCTCGGCAAAGGCAAAGGCAAGCACCATCTGCTGCGGTCCTCCGTACAATCTCCTCTATCGGCGCTCAACAGCCTGAGGCGCCGATACCACCTCCAACTTACGGGGGACGACAGAAGGCACGTTACATTAACGATGAGCTCCTGGAGAGGCTGCTTTGCCGTGTGCCATCTCTGCAATGTCTCAGCACTAAACACCTGATCTGGTCACCGACACCGTCGTTATCCGTGAAAGTCGTTTGGAGTGTTTTGAGAATCCTTTACGACCCTTGCGTCCTGTAATCACTGCAACGGCTCGGCAAAGGCAAAGGCAAGCACGATCTGCTGCGGTCCTCCGTACAGTCTCCTCTATCGGCGCTCAACAGCCTGAGGCGCCGATACCACCTGCAACTTACGGGGGACGACAGAAGGCACGTTACATTAACGATGAGCTCCTGGAGAGGCTGCTTTGCCGTGTGTCATCTCTGCAATGTCTCAGCACTAAACATCTGATCTGGTCACCGCCACCGTCGTCATACGTGAAAGCCGTTTGGAGTGTTTTGAGAATTCTTTACGACCCTTGCGTCCGGTAATCACTGCAACGGCTCGGCAAAGGCAAAGGCAAGCACCATCTGCACCCTGCCAAGGGAACAGGGGGCACGTCATATTAACGATGAGCGCTTGGAGCGACTGCTTCGCCGCACGCCGTCTGTGCAACGTCTCGGCACTAAACATCTGATCTGGTCACCGCCATCGTCGTTATCCGTGAAAGTCGTTTGGAGTGCACCATCTGCTGCGGTCCTCCGTACAGTCTCCTCTGTCGGCGCCCAACAGCCTGAGGCGCCGATACCACCTCCAACTTACGGGGGACGACAGAAGGCACGTTGCATTAACGATGAGCTCCTGGAGAGGCTGCTTTGCCGTGTGCCATCTCTGCAATGTCTCAGCACTAAACATCTGATCTGGTCACCGACACCGTCGTTATCCGTGAAAGTCGTTTGGAGTGTTTTGAGAACCCTTTACGACCCTTGCGTCCTGTAATCACTGCAACGGCTCGGCAAAGGCAATGGCAAGCACCATCTGCTGCGGTCCTCCGTACAGTCTCCTCTGTCGGCGCTCAACAGCCTGAGGCGCCGATACCACCTCCAACTTACGGGGGACGACAGAAGGCACGTTGCATTAACGATGAGCTCCTGGAGAGGCTGCTTTGCCGTGTGCCATCTCTGCAATGTCTCAGCACTAAACATCTGATCTGGTCACCGCCACCGTCGTCATACGTGAAAGCCGTTTGGAGTGTTTTGAGAATTCTTTACGACCTTTGCGTCCGGTAATCACTGCAACGGCTCGGCAAAGGCAAAGGCAAGCACCATCTGCACCCTGCCAAGGAAACAGGGGGCACGTCATATTAACGATGAGCGCTTGGAGCGTCCGCTTCGCCGCACGCCGTCTATGCAACGTCTCGGTACTAAACATCTGATCTGGTCACCGCCACCTTCGTTATCCGTGAAAGTCGTTTGGAGTGTTTTGAGAATCCTTTACGACCCTTGCGTCCGGCAATCACTGCAACGGCTCGGCAAAGGCAAAGGCAAGCACCATCTGCTGCGGTCCTCCGTACAGTCTCCTCTGTCGGCGCTCAACAGCCTTAGGCGCCGATACCACCTGCAACTTACGGGGGACGACAGAAGGCACGTTACATTAACGATGAGCTCCTAGAGAGGCTGCTTTGCCGTGTGTCATCTCTGCAATGTCTCAGCACTAAACATCTGATCTGGTCGCCGCCACCGTCGTCATCCGTGAAAGCCGTTTGGAGTGCTTTGAGAATCCTTCACGACCCTTGCGTCCGGTAATCACTGCAACGGCTCGGCAAAGGCAAAGGCAAGCACGATCTGCTGCGGTCCTCCGTACAGTCTCCTCTGTCGGCGCTCAACAGCCTGAGGCGCCGATACCACCTCCAACTTACGGGGGACGACAGAAGGCACGTTGCATTAACGATGAGCTCCTGGAGAGGCTGCTTTGCCGTGTGCCATCTCTGCAATGTCTCAGCACTAAACATCTGATCTGGTCACCGACACCGTCGTTATCCGTGAAAGTCGTTTGGAGTGTTTTGAGAACCCTTTACGACCCTTGCGTCCTGTAATCACTGCAACGGCTCGGCAAAGGCAATGGCAGGCACCATCTGCCGCGGTCCTCCGTACAGTCTCCTCTGTCGGCGCTCAACAGCCTGAGGCGCCGATACCACCTCCAACTTACGGGGGACGACAGAAGGCACGTTACATTAACGATGAGCTCCTGGAGAGGCTGCTTTGCCGTGTGCCATCTCTGCAATGTCTCAGCACTAAACATCTGATCTGGTCACCGCCACCGTCGTTATCCGTGAAAGCCGTTTGGAGTGTTTTGAGAATTCTTTACGACCCTTACGTCCCGTAATCACTGCAACGGCTCGGCAAAGGCAAAGGCAAGCACCATCTACACCCTGCCAAGGGAACAGGGGGCACGTCATATTAACGATGAGCGCTTGGAGCGACTGCTTCGCCGCACGCCGTCTGTGCAACGTCTCGGCACTAAACATCTGATCTGGTCACCGCCACCGTCGTTATCCGTGAAAGTCGTTTGGAGTGTTTTGAGAATCCTTTACGACCCTTGCGTCCTGTAATCACTGCAACGGCTCGGCAAAGGCAAAGGCAAGCACCATCTGCTGCGGTCCTCCGTACAGTCTCCTCTGTCGGCGCCCAACAGCCTTAGGCGCCGATACCACCTCCAACTTACGGGGGACGACAGAAGGCACGTTACATTAACGATGAGCTCCTGGAGAGGCTGCTTTGCCGTGTGCCATCTCTGCAATGTCTCAGCACTAAACATCTGATCTGGTCACCGCCACCGTCGTCATCCGTGAAAGCCGTTTGGAGTGTTTTGAGAATCCTTCACGACCCTTGCGTCCGGTAATCACTGCAACGGCTCGGCAAAGGCAAAGGCAAGCACCATCTGCACCCTGCCAAGGGAACAGGGGGCACGTCATATTAACGATGAGCGCTTGGAGCGGCTTCTTCGCCGCACGCCGCCTGTGCAACGTCTCGGCACTAAACATCTGACCTGGTCACCGCCACCGTCGTTATCCGTGAAAGTCGTTTGGAGTGTTTTGAGAATCCTTTACGACCCTTGCGTCCGGTAAAGTAATCACCGCAACGGCTCGGCAAAGGCAACTACCATCTCCATTTTACCAAGGACGACAGGGGGCACACCACATTAACGATGAGCGCTTGGAGAGGCTGCTTCGCCGCACGCCGTCTGTGCAATGTCTCAGCAATGAACATCTGATCTGGTCACCGCCACCGTCGTTATCCGTGGAAGTCGTCTGGCGTGTCATTTGGAGTCGTTTTGAGACTGATTCACGGTATCTGAGCAGAAGGTGTTAGGACGTCCAGCCAACCGCGCATGCCAGTACAGTCCCAAGACCTGCAGGTGACTCGAGCTGTTCCACCAACGTACATGTCCACTCGATGGGCATAAACTTATCGGTCACTTACACTGAACCTTTCTTTCCCGCCACCGTAGTTTGTAGTACAACTGGACGAGTTTGCATTAATGTGCACACCGTCACCTAGCCAATTTTCAGTGCGCGCAGCGTCATTGTCATCGTCAGCGTCGGCGCCTCCGAAACAAATGCCAGCGGTCAGGGTCACCTTGGTCATAGATGAGAGCCCAATGTATAAGAGCCCCACGTCGCTCCATACCGCATAATACAGGAACTGCTCCTGTATTATGCAGTGTAGAGGGGCGTCACGTCAGCAGTCAAGCCTATTGATAAACATGGAGAATGTGGCAGCGTAAACTGAGTTACGTACACAATGCTGCGACGTTCACGTACTCTCGTACTGATACGTACTCACGTACTGACAGCGTTCCGCTGCCCATTGCTCAAGACGATTCAAGTCCAAGATGGAAAGGAAAACGGAAAACTGAGAAGAAGGCGAAGTTAACACCACGCTGATACAATCACTCCCCTTACTGAGGGCACCGAATTTCTGTCATGAAGTAAACGCCTCCATCCACCAGTCATGGAGGTGTATATGTTGGGAGAGCAGTGGTGGAACCAGACTTCCCTCGGTTGCCCAAGATAAAAGGATAATGGACCAATTCCATCAAACTGTGGTGTGTACGCCGGCCGTTAGGTAGCGGTACGGTGTGTAGTGAACACGAAACATGCGCATCCCATGTGGAGCTTTTGGGATCTGTTGCGGGTCTTGGACCGTGTCGGAAGTGGTTGAGAGGTTTTATTGGTATTTGTGTAGAAATGGGTATGTACTGTGTTGCCCACGGTTGTAGTGCCGAAAAGAAAAAGGGAGTGCCGGTTCGCCTCTATCGAGGCTCACCAAGAGGCACATAAAAAGGGCGTCTTTGGCGCGCGGTCCTAAGCAGGGCTGGATGGTCGTTATCCAAGCCATGTATTGCAAGTGTGCGAGCACCATTTTATATCAGGTACTTACACGATAGCTATATTTTGCTTCAGATTATGGTGTGCTAAAGGATTTAGGCCACAAGTACTAACCAGTAGAATCAAACGCAAATGTAACCTATATAAAGAGTGTATACCTCAATGGGGATTCTGAAAACTTTTATCTACTAATCCATGCATGAAGTTACCATAAGATTCATGAGTTGTGCTGAATTCAACAGCAGGTGGTCATAATTAATAAAGACTTTGTTCCTAACCTGCATAACTGTAACGGCCACAGCAGCAGACCACAGCAGCAAAAGCCGACGCCTCCCGTCTGCCGGCGTAGCAGCAGCAGCCGCAGCCTGCGCCTGCCACAACAGTGGCATCCAGAGACAATGAAGTGGGGTGAAATTGGTGAAAACCTATTGTGGACATCTGACAACAGGCCCGAAATGTTCATGTTGATGTGCGACCCAGCTACCGTTCTCCCAGTGGTATAACGTGCGTGCGTGCGTTGGAAATTCGAGGAACGTCGGTGAGAATGGTTCTCATCTAAATTGTAATTGGTCTCCATCGCAACTGCCGTCTTTGCCATTTCACCAAAATATTTACCTGCTCTGTTCAATAAATGTTGCCTTGAACTGAATATTTCCCGCGCAGGGCGCCGGACGGATACAAATCTTTACCGCGCAGGGTGCCGGACGGATACAAATTGAACACTCAATGTTTCACATCGCGTCGCCGGTTTAATATACCCGGGTGGCAGCCGAAGCCATAATCGAGTAGCGGGAAACAGAGGATGAGTGATATTACAGTGGTTGAGGATCGAGCAACACAGCATGCTATACAGTCCAGTGCGTTACATGTTTGAAACTAAAACCAGTGTGACGATCCTGTCCGGCTCTTCAGACACCTGGTGGAAGTGGACTTCACCCGCTTCGGTGCGAAACCGCAGCCTCTGGAGACTGTGCAACAGGTGTCCCTAGCTGGAGACAGTCACATTGCCTCACAAAATCTTCTCAGGCTACGTGGTGGTGCTGTTACGCAACTTGCGCGCTTCGCGAAGCCTCGACAAGAGGTACAGCCACCTGCCGGAAAACTGCCTCTCGGTGCTCCCAGAGTCACCTGCACACTCTGCAACGGCTTGACGCGGCGCAAAATCACATGAAAAGTCCAAATCGCCATCAATACAGCGCGTAAAGCCGTACAGCGTGTTACATGTTCAGCGCTGAAACCAGCATGACCATCCTGTCCGGCTCGCAGGACATCTGGAAGCGGTGGACCTGACCCGTTTCGGTGCGATACCACAGCCTCTGGAGAGACTGTGCACCAGATGTCTCTGGCTGGAGGCCGTCACACTGCCTCACAAAATCTACTCAGCCTACGTGGTGGTGCTGTTACGCAACTTGCGCGCTTTGCGAAGCCTCGACAAGAGGTACAGCCACCTACCGGGAAACTGCCTCTCGGTCCTCCCAGTCACCTGCACACTCTGCGACGGCTTGACGCGGCGCAAAATCACGTGAGAAATCAAAATCGCCATCAATACAGCGCGTTATACCGTACAGGGTGATACATGTTCAGCACTGAAACCAGCATGACAATCCTGTCCAGCTCGTAGGACATCTGGAAGGCGCGGACCTGACCCGCTTCGGTGCGAAACCACAGCCTCTGGAGAGACTGTGCACCAGGTGTCTCTGGCTGGAGGCCGTCACACTGCCTCACAAAATCTACTCAGCCTACGCGGCGGTGCTGTTATTCAACCAGCAGGATCTGCGAAACCTCGACCAGCAATACCGCCACGCGCCGGGAAACTGCCTCTCGCTACTCGTGGAGTCACACCGACATGATTGCGAAGGCCCGAAAAGAAGTACAACCACATGCAGGGCAACTGCCCCTTCCAGCTCCCAGAGGCACCTGTACGCTCTGTGACAGGGTGACGGCCATTCGTCTGGGCTGCCCGTTCTGGTGCAGGGAGCCAAGTGACCTTAACCTGTCCTGGCTGAACGATGTGACAGACGTCACTCTAGACCGAATACACAGGTCCCGGCTGAGTAAACTGAACCTGAAGAGCGTCGCGAATACGGCTGTAGAAGTCTTATCATTAGTCTTTCTTATTGTGTGCAATGCCCTTGATCATTTGCCACAAATTTGTTGAACTGAAAAGCGTGCGTAGAACTGAACCAAGACGCATGGACGCGACCTCTAAGTGCTATGGGGTATTTTGCGGCAACGCGCTGGCCAACAACGCGAGATCCTTACATTTCTACGTTTAATGCGTCATTTACCCATCGTCGCCCTGGAATGACCTGCCGCGGCAGCGTGTTGATATACACACCCCGATCCCAGCCCGCTCTTCTTCACGAACTGACCTCAACCCTGAACAAAATAAGCAGCCAACAGGCGGCCGCATTACCCAATTACGACGATGGGCTGTCGGCTCCCCTTATTTCACGGTGGCGCGTGCTCGTTTGCTAACAGAACCCCTATATATACAGCATGCTATACCGTCTAGCGCGTTACATATTTAAAACTGAAACCAGCATGACCATCCTGTCCGGCTCGCAGGACATCTGGAAGCGGTGGACCTGAACCGCTTCGGTGCGAAACCACAGCCTCTGGAGAGACTGTGTACCAGGTGTCCCAGGCTGGAGACCGTCACATTGCCTCACAAAATCTACTCAGCCTACGTGGTGGTGCTGTTACGCAACTTGCGCGCTTTGCGAAGCCTCGACAAGAGGTACAGCCACCTACTGGGAAACTGCCTCTCGGTCCTCCCAGTCACCTGCACACTCTGCGACGGCTTGACGCGGCGCAAAATCACGTGAGAAATCAAAATCGCCATCAATACAGCACGTTATACCGTACAGCGGGTTACATGTTTAGCACTGAAACCAGCACGGCAATCCTGTCCAGCTCGCAGGACATCTGGAAGGGGTGGACCTGAACCGCTTCGGTGCGAAACCACAGCCTCTGGAGAGACTGTGCACCAGGTGTCTCTGGCTGGAGGCCGTCACACTGCCTCACAAAATCTACTCAGCCTACGCGGCGGTGCTGTTATTCAACCAGCAAGTTCTGCGAAACCTCGACCAGCAATACCGCCACGCGCCGGGAAACTGCCTCTCGCTACTCCTGGAGTCACACCGACATGATTGCGAAGGCCCGAAAAGAAGTACAACCACATGCAGGGCAACTGCCTCTTGCAGCTCCCAGAGGCACCTGTACGCTCTGTGACAGGGTGACGGCCATTCGTCTGAACTGCCCGTTCTGGTGCAGGGAGCCAAGTGACCTTAACCTGTCCTGGCTGAACGATGTGACAGACGTCACTCTAGACCGAATACACGGGTCCCGGCTGAGTAAACTGAACCTGAAGAGCGTCGCGAATACGGCTGTAGAAGTCTTATCATTAGTCTTTCTTATTGTGTGCAATGCCCTTGATCATTTGCCACAACTTTGTTGAACTGAAAAGCGTGCGTAGAACTGAACCAAGACGCATGGACGCAACCTCTAAGTGCTATGGGGTATTTTGCGGTAAGGACTGGCGCAACGCGCTGGCCAACAACGCGAGATCCTTACATTTCTACGTTTAATGCGTCATTTACCCATCGTCGCCCTGGAATGACCTGCCGCGGCAGCGTGCCGATATACACACCCCGATCCCAGCCCGCTCTTCTTCACGAACTGAACTCAACCCTGAACAAAATAAGCAACCAACAGTCGGCCGTATTACCCAATTACGACAATGGGCTGTCGGCTCCCCTTATTTCACGGTGGCGCGCGCTCGTTTGGTAAGGGCACCCCTATATATACAGCATGCTATACCATCTGGCGCGTTACATATTTAAAACTGAAACCAGCATGACCATCCTGTCCGGCTCGCAGGACATCTGGAAGCGGTGGACCTGACTCGTTTCGGTGCGAAACCACAGCCTCTGGAGAGACTGTGTACCAGGTGTCCCAGGCTGGAGACCGTCACATTGCCTCACAAAATCTACTCAGCCTACGTGGTGGTGCTGTTACGCAACTTGCGCGCTTTGCGAAGCCTCGACAAGAGGTACAGCCACCAACCGGGAAACTGTCTCTCGGTTCTCCCAGAGTCACCTGCACACTTTGCAACGGCTTGACGCGGCGCAAAATCACGTGAAAAATCCAAATCGCCATCAATACAGCGCGCTATACCGTACAGCGTGTTACATGTTCAGCACTGAAACCAGCATGACAATCCTGTCCAGCTCGTAGGACATCTGGAAGGCGTGGACCTGACCCGCTTCGGTGCGAAACCACAGCCTCTGGAGAGACTGTGCACCAGGTGTCTCTGGCTGGAGGCCGTCACACTGCCTCACAAAATCTACTCAGCCTACGCGGCGGTGCTGCTATTCAATCTGCAAGTTCTGCGAAACCTCGACAAGCAATACCGCCACGCGCCGGGAAACTGCCTCTCGCTACTCCTGGAGTCACACCGACATGATTGCGAAGGCCCTGAAAAGAAGTACAACCACATGCAGGGCAACTGCCCCTTGCAGCTCCCAGAGGCACCTTTACGCTTTGTGACAGGGTGACGGCCATTCGTCTGAACTGCCTGTTCTGGTGCAGGGAGCCAAGTGACCTTAACCTGTCCCGGCTGAACGCTGTAACGGACGTCACTCTAGACCGAATACACGGGTCCCGGCTGAGTAAACTGGACCTAAAGAGTGTGGCGAATACGGCTGTAGAAGTCTTATCATTTATATTTCTTATTGTGTCTCATGCCCTTGATCATTTGCCACAACTTTGTTGAACTGAAAAGCGTGCGTAGAACTGAACCACGACGCATGGACCCGAACACTAAGTGCTACGTGGTATTTCGCGGTAAGGACTGGCGCAAAGCGCTGGCCAGCAACGCGAAATCCTTACATTTTTACGTTTAATGCGTCATTTACCCATCGTCGCCCTGGAATGACCTGCCGCTGCAGCGTGCTGATATACACACCCCGATCCCAGCCCGCTCTTCTTCACGAACTGAACTCAACCCTGAACAAAATAGGCAACCAACAGTCGGCCGTATTACCCAATTACGACAATGGGCTGTCGGCTCCCCTTATTTCACGGTGGCGCGCGCTCGTTTGCTAATGTCACCCCTATACATACAGCATGCTATACCGTCTAGCGCGTTACATATTTAAAACTGAAACCAGCATGACCATCCTGTCCGGCTCGTAGGACATCTGGAAGAAGTGGACCTGATCCGTTTCGGTGCGAAGCCACAGCCTCTGGAGAGACTGTGTACCAGGTGTCCCTGGCTGGAGACCGTCACATTGCCTCACAAAATCTACTCAGCCCACGTGGTGGTGCTGTTACGCAACTTGCGCGCTTTGCGAAGCCTCGACAAGAGGTACAGCCACCTACCGGGAAACTGCCTCTCGGTCCTCCCAGTCACCTGCACACTCTGCGACGGCTTGACGCGGCCCAAAATCACGCGAGAAATCAAAAATCGCCATAAATACAGCACGTTATACCGTACAGCGTGTTACATGTTCAGCACTGAAACCAGCATGACAATCCTGTCCAGCTCGTAGGACACCTGGAAGGGGTGGACCTGAACCGCTTCGGTGCGAAACCACAGCCTCTGGAGAGACTGTGCACCAGGTGTCTCTGGCTGGAGGCCGTCACACTGCCTCACAAAATCTACTCAGCCTACGCGGCGGTGCTGTTATTCAACCAGCAAGCTCTGCGAAACCTCGACAAGCAATACCGCCACGCGCCGGGAAACTGCCTCTCGCTACTCCTGGAGTCACACCGATATGATTGCGAAGGCCCGAAGAAAAGTACAACCACATGCAGGGCAACTGCCTCTTGCTGCTCCCAGAGGCACCTTTACGCTTTGTGACAGGGTGACGGCCATTCGTCTGAACTGCCTGTTCTGGTGCAGGGAGCCAAATGACCTTAACCTGTCCCGGCTGAACGATGTGACAGACGTCACTCTAGACCGAATACACGGGTCCCGGCTGAGTAAACTGGACCTGAAGAGTGTGACGAATACGGCTGTAGAAGGCTTATCATTTATCTTTCTTATTGTGTCCAACGCCCTTGATCATTTGCCACAACTTTGTTGAACTGAAAAGTGTGCGTAGAACTGAATCACGACGCACGGACGCGACCACTAAGTGCTATGTGGTATTTCGCGGTAAGGACTGGCGCAAAGCGCTGGCCAGCAACGCTAGATCCTTACATTTTTACGTTTAATGCGTCATTTACCCATCGTCGCGCTGGAATGACCTGCCGCTGTAGCGTGCTGATATACACACCCCGATCCCAGCCCGCTCTTCTTCACGAACTGATCTCAACCCTGAACAAAACAGGTAACCAACAGTCGGCCGTGTTACCCAATCACTGCACTGTGCTGTCGGCTCCCCTTATATCACGGTGGCGCGCGCTCGTTTGCTAACGGCACCCCTATACATACAGCATGCTATACCGTCTAGCGCGTTACATATTTAAAACTGAAACCAGCATGACCATCCTGTCCGGCTCGTAGGACATCTGGAAGAAGTGGACCTGACCCGTTTCGGTGCGAAACCACAGCCTCTGGAGAGACCGTGTACCAGGTGTCCCTGGCTGGAGACCGTCACATTGCGTCACAAAATCTACTCAGCCTACGTGGTGGTGCTGTTACGCAACTTGCGCGCTTTGCGAAGCCTCGACAAGAGGTATAGCCACCTACCGGGAAACTGCCTCTCGGGGTGCTCCCAGTCACCTGCACACTCTGCGACGGCTTGACGCGGCACAATATCACGTGAGAAATCAAAATCACGACTAATACAGCACGCTATGCCGCCCAGCGCGTTACATGTTTCAAACCAATACCAGCGTGACGATCTTGTCCGGTTCCTCAGACACATGGGCTTGACCCGTTTCCGTGCGAAAACACAGCCTCTGGAGAGACTGTGCGCTCGCACTGGAAACTGTCATAATGTCTCGCAAAATCTACTCAGCCGTACGTGGCGATGCCGCTACGCAACCTGCACGCTCTGTGAAACATCCACAAGCAATACAGCCCCGTGTCGGGAAACTGCCTCTCGCTGCTTCCAGTCCCATGCACGCACTGCGAAGCTTCCACAACAAGTACAGCCACGGGTGGGACAGCTGCTTCTCATTACTCCCAGTCATCGGAAGCTCTTTGGTGACCGGTTGTGGAACCTCTAGACACCCTCAGACACGTGGACATGTCAGTCCTCTGGAGTCACCGACGTCACGCTGCAGTAGCTACCCAGCCCGCTGTGAGCCCTTCGCACACAGCCTAGGTAGGCATGTCAGTCCGATACATTTTCTATCTAGCGATCGCATGAGGTGCTGGTGTATCAGTCCCGGTTCGACTGCTTGTGTGTTCAGAGTGTGACAAGGTGACGGCCATTCGTCCGAACTGTCTGCCCTGGCTCAGGGAGCCAAAAGACCTTAGCCTGTCCGGGCTGAACAGTGTGACGAACGTCACTCTAGACCGAATACACGGGTCCCGCCTGAGTGAACTGGACCTGAAGAGTGTGGCGAATGCGACTGCCACTGTATGTGTTCCTGTTAAGCTCTTCTTCTCGCCTATATATGACATGTTCTGACCAAAAGACGTCACTGCTGAGTCTGTTAAAGGCCATTCTGATCTGCAGAAGGACTGTTATTTATGGTGGAGGCCTCATTTCTGCCTGTAGAGACCTTTTCTGATCTGCTCATGGCCCACCAGCTGTGGAGGGCCTGTTCTGGCCTGTATGGTCTATACTGGTCTGCGAAGCGTCCATTCTGCCTTAAGACTCCATTCTGGCCTTTATTAAGCCCACTCTGGCCTTAAAATGGCCATTCTGGCCTATAGATGGCCCATTCTGACCTGCAGAAGGCATGCTGCTGGACCTGTTACTGCTGCAAAACCTGGCAGACAGATGTCCTGGCCCCTTGCATCGCTACTGCCCATTCTTGTGTGGAAGGCGGTGGACAATTTGTGAGCCTCAGGTCCGAGCTGATGCCCACCACGGCTGAGTGCGTGTGTTGCGGCATGGAGCCCTGCGTTCTGACGGACCAGGTATGATTGGTACTTGGTCAGGCATGGTAAATGTTTCATTATGCGTTATTCTGGAAATGACCGCCCACTTACTGAACATTTAGACATCGCATTTGAGGTGTGCAGTGTCGCATACGCTATGTTCTTATTTTGAGACAATTTTAATTCGACGGAAGGCAGATTACATAACTGATCCAACTGCTGTTGTTGTATTCCATGATTAAAATAATTATCTTGCTTGATGCCGCCGAAGCTGCCGAAGTGCCTTACGAAGATCTCCCACACCTGTCGGCGTGTCTACGGGTTAACGCACCGCCCTGAGCCGTGACCGTTCACCTCACTCAGACATCAATTATCGCCCCACTTGGCTTACATGTTGACACACTGTTCCCGGCATGATCAACTGCCACAATTGTTCCAATCTGTACTAGGTGATTTGGGCCATACAAGCATCTATTAAGCATATGCTTGCACTGTTCGCCTTCTGTGCGGCAGCAAATGCAGCTGGTCTGTCTGAACGAAGCAGCAGTCACGGTTGGCATGTTGTTGTACGCCGACCTGCGCGCCCAGCCGGCCAGCCCTCTCCTGCGGGCGGACGAGCCTGGTGCCTTCAACCGACCGCTGCGGTACCAGACGTACCGTCAGTTCATCCTGAGGAGGTTTGTGAATGGCTGGTACAGCCAAAGGCACCATGATGACAGTAGGTTTTGTTCTATTGATAAAATTTACCTTGCATTTTCTAACTGATATAGCCGGATACAGCCATTGTGATGCAACGGTGGGAACGTCATAACCGAGTTGTTGGCACGTCAGACTCTCACTGGGGGGAGAAAGACGGGTTGATATCCCGTTACGCCGTAGGCCCTGGCTGGGGGGGAGAGGGGGGGGGAGAGGGGGGGGGGGAGAGAAAGAGGGTTCAAATCCCGTTATGCCGTAGGCCCAGAACACTAATACAGCCAATGCAATCGCTGATGCTCCATGCCAGGGACATGACGACATGTGGCGTACCTGTTCCTTTGAGTGAAAAAGTCATGTAACGGCAGATATCACCCCGTAACCCATCCCCGTATAACGGTGTTACGTGTTTAGTTGTTACCGCTCAACCGTAAATAACCCGCTGCGCTCCAATTTTAGAGGCATGTGGTGATGCCCTGCCGCCCCGGCTGTCGGCTGATAGGGCCGGCTCGGCCGAGGCGGCTGATAGGGCCGGCTCGGCCGAGGCCTGCGCCGGCCGGTTCCGGCCTCGTTGTTTCTGTCATCCGACGCTAGTGGCCGGACCCGACCGGCAATAACGTCCGTTTCCCGTTCCTGGATGCCGTCCTTTGAGTACGAAGAGCAATGCACAGGGACGGAACCAACAAAGTCTTTCATCGTAGCTTAGCTCAGATAATGTTCTATGTTAACCCAGATAGCCAGAGTGTGACGAATGCGGTTGTAGAAATCTTGATCATTAACCTTACTTATTGCGTCCCCACATTCCTTATCATTTGCCACAACTCTGTTGGACTGAAGTGTGTGCGAAGAACTGAACAACGACGCATGGATGCGACCACCAAGTGCTATGTGGTATTTCACGGAAAGGACTGGCGCGAAGCGCTGGCCAGCAACGCTAGATCCTTACATTTTTACGTTTAATGCGTCATTTACCCATCGTCGCGCTGGAATGACCTGCCGCTGTAGCGTGCTGATATACACACCCCGATCCCAGCCCGCTCTTCTTCACGAACTGATCTCAACGCTGAACAAAATGAGTAACAAACAGTCGGCCGTGTCACCCAAATACTGCACTGTGCTGTCGGCTCCCCTTATTTCACGGTGGCGCGCACTCGTTTGCTCAGGGCACCCCTGTATATACAGCATGCTATACCGTCTAGCGCGTAACATATTCAAAACTGAAACCAGCATGACCATCCTGTCCGGCTCGCAGGACATCTGGAAGAAGTGGACCTGACCCGCTTCGGTGCGAAACCACAGCCTCTGGAGAGTCTGTGCACCAGGTGTCTCTGGCTGGAGGCCGTCACACTGCCTCACAAAATCTACTCAGCCTACGCGGCGATGATGTTATTCAATCTGCAAGCTCTGCGAAATCTCGACAAGCAATACCGCCACGCGCCGGGAAACTGCCTCTCGCTACTCCTAGAGTCACACCGATATGCTTGCGAAGGCCCGAAAAGAAGTACAACCGCATGCAGGGCAACTGCCTCTTGCTGCTTCCAGAGTCACCTTTATGCTTCGTGACAGGGTGACGGCCATTCGTCTGAACTGCCTGTTCTGGTGCAGGGAGCCAAGTGACCTTAACCTGTCCCGGCTGAACGATGTGACAGACGTCACTCTAGACCGAATACACGGGTCCCGGCTGAGTAAACTGGACCTGAAGAGTGTAACGAATACGGCTGTAGAAGTCGTATCATTTATCTTTCTTATTGTGTCCAATGCCCTTGATCATTTGCCACAACTTTGTTGAGCTGAAAAGTGTGCGTAGAACTGAACCACGACGCATGGACACGACCACTAAGTGCTATGTGGTATTTCGCGGTAAGGACTGGCGCAAAGCGCTGGCCAGCAACGCGAAATCCTTACATTTTTACGTTTAATGCGTCATTTACCCATCGTCGCGCTGGAATGACCTGCCGCGGCAGCGTGCTGATATACACACCCCGTTCCCAGCTCGCTCATCTTCACGAGCTAACCTCAACCCTGAACAAAATGAGTACCCTCTCGCCGGCACTCGTGAGCGCGGCTACCTTGGCCCACGAGGATCACGTGAGCCTGCGAGAGTTGGCTGTCGCCGCCTCGCATCATTGTCCGGGGGCCGCCAATGGCTTGCTTGCACTGAAACCCGCCGCATACTTAAGGGCGTGTTACGCGTCGAACCGCAGGCTCCTCAGAGGAACTTGTAAGTTGTGTGTCGCCGCTCCTTCTACCACAGTGATCAAGCTGAGCTGGCCTTTAAAAAAAAAACATGAGAAAATCGCATGAGCTCGTGCTTTTAATGGATTCGAGGACTGACTCGAGGACATGAAAACAGTCGGCCGTGTTACCCAATTATTGCACTGTGCCATCGCCTCCCATCCTTTCACGGTCGCGCGCGCTCTCGTTTGGGCAGGGCAACCCTTATCTATTCGGGCCATCCGCATCTCTCCTCAAGTTCCACGCAAGGCCCATGACCTTCCCAACGAAAAACCGGGCCTCCATCACCCGCCAGGAACGCCTGTCCTTATCATCCAATTTTCTATTGTGAAATAGCGAGTCTACCCCTCGCTATGCCTGGCCGGCCATGTCAAGCACTGTCCTCGCGAGACAGGCGGCGCCTGGGCCTGGAATCGACCGCCTCCGCGCCTTGTGGCATGTCGTATCCTCAGAACTAACGAACGCGCGAATTTCCACACCGCCACTTAGGCTCTTAAACTTCAATTTCTTGTCGCCATACCTCCACTAGACCAAGCGTGGCCGACGCCGCTCCATCAAGCGCCCACCCTGGCTTTGGAGTGTCCCTGCCATTCGATCTGGAGCAGGACGCCTGGGACCTAAGAGCCGGCACGTGCCCCTGCTGCCACCGCCCGTTTGACGCGTAACAGTTGAGATGAATCTCGCCACTCCTCTCCTCCGAACCACTGCTCGCCGGCGATGTCCGCGCAGCCCCGAAGCTCGGCTGGCTGATCGTAGCTGAGGAACTCGGCTTCCTATAAAGACTGCCTCCGTCATCGGGCCGGCGCATTTCCTTCAGTTTCGCCGGCTGCACCGCTGAACACGTCCGCCTGGGCCCATTGCGGCCTGTATGGGCTGCGGTGCCCAAATCAGCCCACCTCCGGCGCGAACCTGCGTGTCGCAGGCTGCGAGGCCGTCGCCGCGGTACGTCGAGTGGACGCATTATTGTCGTTGAGCGAATACAGCTTCTGATGAGGGACCCGGGTCCGTGCATCATCGGTCGGAAGTTACACCTTGAAAGGTGTAAGGTTGAACTTAAAATCTCGCTGCTATTGGCGCATCCAGTGTCTGCCCCTGGCGCCGTGCCATGCCAGCTCCCCTGACGTCAGCACCCCCCCCCCCCCTCATTCACCTCCCCTATCAACACGGGCGGCAGTAAATTCCAGTGCCCACATCGAAAGCTTCAGAAATCCCCGAGTGACCTCACTCACTTTTGCCGCTGCGTCAGCTCTGTCCGAGAGGTCACCGAGCCTCTGATTCCCATCCAACACTGTTAGAGCTATCTGAAGTAAACGCCGCTCCTGCTCGCTAAATTTGTCGGCAGACTTATTTAGGAAGGTCAGCTGCCTCTCCACTGCATGCGCAATTTTTCATCAAATTCGTCCACCGTACTCGCCCATCTTTGGGTGTCTAATTTTCCAGTAAATCGCTGAGCTGAACACACTAGCCACCGTCCCCTGACTCTGTCTCGCTGGATCCATCGGATTCTCTGCCGGTAGATAAATGGCCTTCGGCACGGCGTTTTTCTCGCTGGCTCGGGAAGCCCAGGCCGGCCGCCGGCCACATATCTGCTCACCCACTGGCTTAGAGAACTGCGTGAGGCACCGTGTGTAAAGAGCGCCTGAAGAGAGGACACGGGCGCGTCGTGAGGAGCACCAAGTGCGGACACAGACGCGTCGTGAGGGGCGCCGGAAAAGAGGACGCAGACGCATCGTGAGGAGTGCCAGAAGGGCGCACACAGCCGCGTCGCGAGGAGCACCGGAAGAGCGAACAAAGACGAGTCGTGAGGAACACCGGAAGAGCGGACACAGACGCGTCGTGAGGAGCACCGGAAGGGCGAACAGGCGCGTCGTGAGGAACGCCGGAAGAGACGACACACTCACGGTTCTGGAAAATCAAACAGCTGCTTTGACGGAGCGCGTCAGTATGTTCCCACACTGTCCGGCTCGAAGGAGGACTTGTCAGAAGTGCCAAAAAAAGACCGAATTTGAACAGCTTCTGTACCAAAGCATGCCCCACAGCGTAAGCGCGCGTTTGTTCGGAACAATGGGAGTGCACGACCGGGGTCGACCATAATCGGGAAGGGCGAAGGGGAGGGGGGGGGGGGCATCCCCGACGGGCATGGCACAAAACCCCTCCAAAGCCAGCCAGTGGGAGACGTAGGCCTGTTGTGCTCCTGCTCTCCCATCTGAGGCGAACCAGCTGCACGTCTGTCCTAGCCGCCGCGGTCACAAATGGCCGGACCATGCTGTCCAAGAGGGCAGTCTAGTCAACCCGAGATGTGGAAGTTGTTGACAAAGCTTGGTTATCGCTCGAGTCCTCACCACGCCAGCCCGTATCAAACCTCCGCACGGTTTAAGGAGAAATGGCCCCCATTAGGACACGAATACTCTGGTTACTTGCACACGTCTGCTTCCGGGCGCGGTGCCGCATGAATGCCCAAGCCTTCGTGTTGAAACATGTGCGCACGCCAGAGAGTTGCTAGCATCGTGACCTCTTGCATCATCCGAACAGCCAGTGCGCCGCGCAATACAAGAAACAACTGGAGTGTGACAACACCTGGCGGCGTCCTGCTGGGCTCCGGCGGCTCCGGCTCCTGCTTCGACGGCGACGGCGGCGGCGGCGACTCGCGGCAGGCGCGTCGGCGTCGCTCACTGGTTGAGGATCGGGTAAAACGCCGTGCCGCCGCTCGGGTCGACGGCCGGAATGAGGATCACGCTGCGGCCCAACTGCGCCAGCTCCTGCACGTGCAGCGTCTGTGCCGGCGCCGCCACCTGCACCGGCTGCAGCTGGAGAGGAGTGGCCAGCGGTCAGGCACTGGCGAGGCCGCGTCTGCGTGGGCGATACCGCTCAGATGTCGAAGGAAAACACGGAGGGTCACTACCGTGCACAGCTCGTTACAACTGCCACAAGCGACAGCAGACAAGAGTGGCCGCGGTTTACCATCCCAGCCAGCTTCCCGGCTGTGCAGAGGCGAGTGCCGGACGCCGGCCACCTTCACAGATCGCAGGCAGCCCGCCTTAACCGAACCACTGGTGGTGCCGATCGTGGCGTTGATCCCTCAGCCCCCCCCCCCCCCCCCCACCCCCCAGCCGAATATACACAAAGCTCGCCGACGTTTCCACAGTCCAGCCGCCCCGGGAGCCACTCCGCCCACCTGAACATTGTGCATGGACTGCTGGACGGCGGCCGCCAGCGACACGTCCTGCTGCTGCTGCTGCTGCTGAGGCAGAGGAGGCGGCTGGGCCTGCGGTGGCAGCTCCGGCTCCGGCTCGGGCCCCTGCTGTGGCTCCGGATCCGGCTCCGGATCCGGCTCGGGCTCCGGCTCGGGCTCCGGCTGCGGCGCGTCCGGCGGCTCCGTCTCGGCCGGCGGCAGCGGCCGCAGCAGGGCCGACACCGGCTGGATGGTGTGCGTCCGGTTCACCATGTCCACGCTGTGCACGCGCCTGTCGGCAGCCGCCCGGCCATCAGCGCGGCGCCGGCGAGCGCGATGGGAAGTGAGGACAGGGTCGTCCAGGCGCCCGACACCACGACCGATTCAACACACGCAGACGCACGCGTGATGATTCTCTATGAACAAAGCAGGGGCATGACAGTCGAGCGTGAAGCCATACAAGTTTCCGACGGATCCCACGTCAACGCCTCCAAAAAGGCGTCACGTTTTCACTGTCCACATTAGCGCGATCGCAATGACGTCGTAAGACGCTCGCCACGCGCACCGCCAGCCGACATGGGCCGTCGCCGTCGCCGCCGCTGCTGACCAGTCAGCCGTGGGCAGCGGCCGGTCCGCCACCGTCCACTGACCTGAGATGCGCGCGCAGGTCGCAGCTGGCTGCGTACATCTTGTCGCACATCACGCAGCGGAAGCGTTTCTCGCCGCGGTGCCGCCGCAGGTGGTCGTTTAGCTTGCACTGCTGGCTGAAGGCCATCGGACAGAGCGTGCAGCTGTACGGCTTCTCGCCTGCGGCAGCACACCAGGGATAGTCAGCGCGCGGTAGGCGACGGCTATCGAGTACGGCCGGTTAATATTGATGTCAGCGAGCGTCCTGCGGCGCTGGATGATGCCGGCCTGGCTATCAGATTATGTTTATTTGTGTAGCGGATCAAACACTTCTGTCTTAACGTTCCATATGTTTGTTTTAACAGATCCCAACGCACTTTGACATACTCCAGGGATCGCATCGTATGCTAAACACAGCAGCAGCAGCCCGCCGTTTTACCTCGCCGCTGCAGACTTGAAGAAAGCGGCCGAGAAAACTGATGGTGACTTGCCGGTAGAACGCGGGATTCAACATACACCGAACGTCAACGCTTCTCTGCGGCGCTCTCTCCATGCCTTGCCGCAGCGCAGCGCGCGGCCGCCGACTGACCTGTGTGGATCCTGGCGTGGTTGCGCAGCCGGTCCTGGCGGGCGAACGCCTTGCCGCACACCGAGCAGCGGTGCGTCGGCTTCTGGTGCACCGACACCACGTGCACGTTCAGCGCGCTGGACGAGCCCAGCCGGGCGCCGCACACCTGCCGCGCGGGGACCAGTGAGCCGACGCGAGCGTCCCGGGCAGAGTCAGATTAGCGAGAAAACAGGCAGGGCGTGCCTGGGTCCTATCTGGGCTATCCCAACGTTGAGCAAATATGTAGTAGATGCGTTTCACGCTATCAAGTGCACACATACGTTCCACGCTATTGGAGTCCGGTCCACGCTCCTTCAAGCCACGCCTTAACAAACACACACGATAACAAGTACAAACAGCATTATCTAGCACGCCAAGCAGCTTTGCATCAAGGCAGCCACCAACGGCCGGCCAGGCCCGCGTTTGCCCCCCCCCCCCCCCCCCCCCCCCCCTCTCATCCATCCCACTCACATCACAGACAAAGTCCCTGCGCAGCGTGTCGTGGTGGAAGCGCAGCTTGTGATGCGTCAGGTAGATCTTCTTGATGAACTTCTTGTCGCAGGCGTCGCAGCCGTACGGCTGGGCGGGGCCGCGCGACGCGTGCTGGCGCACCAGGTGCTTCTGGAAGGCGGCGTTGCGCCGGAAGCCCTGTGCGCAGCCGGGCGCCGGGCAGAAGAACAGCGCCTGGTCGCGGTCCCTGCCGACGGCGGCGGCGGCCGTCTCACAGAGCGCATGTGGGGCGAGCGACGCTGGCCACCGGACACGGCAGGGGTTCGTCTCTGGACTGCGACAGCGCCAACTCTTCAACCCACCCAGGGCGTGATTCCACTGCGATCTTTGGAAGCAAGCCAACGCTCTGCTTTTAGCTGCTCTATTGCATCATAACGATGCATCTCCAGAATCCCTGGCGTGAACCCAGTGATCACGGAAGCAGAGCGACACCACAGGTGAGGCTCGACAAGTAATAATTCCCCAGACCGCACCCCAGATGGCGCAGTTCCCCCCCCCCCCTGCCCGCCTGTCAGACTGGTGGTCACCAGAGCACTGACCTGTGCCGGGTCATCTTGTGCCGCACCAGCTGGCGCCCGGTGCGGCACATCTCGCCGCACAGCTGGCACGGGTAAGGCGGCGGGCCGCAGTACTGCAGGTGCACGCGGAAGATATCCACGTTGCGAAACTCCTCGTCGCATTGGTGGCAGACGAAGCGGTGCAGCTGGGTCAGTTCGGCGCCCGAGAGCATCAGCACGCCGCGGCGGATCAGCTCCTGGAAATCAGGTCCGGTCAGGTCCGGTCAGGTCAGGTCAGGTCAGGTCAGGTCGGCACGACACGACGGGTCGGCTCCCGAGGTTCAGGCCAGGTCCGGTGATGTCGCCACGAGACAACATACGAACCCCGCGGCTAATCTTCTGGCTGGATTAGGCCAGGCCAGGTGATCCGCCTCGAACACCAACACCACCGGTGCGTCGCAGCACCACGCCGCCGGAGAGCCGCGCCGCCCACCTGCACGACGCCGCCGCCGTCGGCGTACTGGCAGGCGTGCACGCCCAGCTGCTCGGCGCCCGGGAAGCAGCCGTGACAGAGTCGGCACATGACGAACGGCGAGCCGGCCGCCGCCGCCGCCGGCGCCGGGCGCGCACTGTCGTGGTTCGCCTGCCGGACACGGGACGCCGCCGTCATGGGAGTGGCGCGCTCTTTCCGCCGGCTGAGTGTGGCATGGGCTATCGCGGCAGGGATTATCCGTTAAGTGGCGAGGGCCCGGTGCACCGCTCATAACTTCATGGATTCTGGCGCTTACCACAGCCGTTCATGCAGTGGTGGACGGGTTCGTTACACTCCCCACAATGGGCGAGCACCGTTTCACTTTTGTTATTGTTTATGGGTGTTGTAGGGCGCTCCGGCTGCAATCGTTATCTAGCGCCCATAGCACTGCTTTACGTCGTTGGCCGCTTCTTCACCATCCGACTGACACAGTACGACCATGCGACAGCCGCAATGGGCGGGTAAGCTTCTGCTGCTAACCCACTCAAAAGAACAAGGCGCGAAAGCGGACGTCAAATCCACCTGAGCACCGCAGACACCGGTCCGCCAGACGCCCACGCCACCGGTCCCGGCGCGGACCGCGCCCCTGACTTACCACGATGTGGGCGGCCAGCTCGCCGGGCCGCTTCTGGACGGCCCGGCAGATCGGGCAGATGTACTCGGGGTAGCCGCGGCCGGCGCGCTGGCCGTGCTGGGCCGCCAGGTGCATGCGCCGGCTCTTCTCGGACGGGAACAGGCGGGCGCCGCCGGACCTGCCCGGCAGCGGCCGGCGACGTTAGCGGCTGCGCGCGGTGGCAGGCACACTGGTCGGATGTCTGGGTCCGTCGAGGCGAGGAGCCTGTCCTACGCGGCACTGTTACGGTGCGAGTTTACAAGGCGCAAAGCTGTTCAGTGGATGGCAAGGGCATATGCTTCAAAGAACGTGGATTGCTGCGAGAAAGCTGGCCCGGCCTCAGAGGGCATGCTTGATGGAGTAAGGGTTGCAGAGAGAGATATAACTCAGCACACAAGGGTACCTAATGAGCGGAAGTTAGATGGATAGTGGGTACAGTACCGCGTATCATGAGATGTGGCGTGAGCAGTGATAAGACCTGAAGACTACCAAAATGCTTTGGTAACCGCAGCCCGCAGCGCCGGTGAAAACCCACCGCAACTTTGTCGCAGATTTATGTGAGAGACAAAACCATCCAGCCATGCAGCAATGGATTCCCATCATTTCGAGGTGGGAATGGCATGACGGCATCAGCGTCACGGGGTTCTCTCCAATAAACTAGGACTGGGAGCCCGCAGCGCCAGCGTCATGTCTCGGCTGTGTCTAGCACGCCGTCGACAACCGCATGACCAACAAATGCGTCCTGTGATTCTCAGGCGCCGACGCCTCGCACCGGGCGATGGCCGGCGCGTACCTTCCCTTGCAGCCGGCCGTGCACGGGAACCGCTCGGCGGCGTCCTCCGCCGGCCAGTCGTCGTCGTTGTCGACGCCGCCGCCGGTGCCGCCGTCCTTGCCGCCGTCGTCGCTGTCGCCGCCATCGTCCCGCCCAGCCGAGGGTTCAGGACTGGCGGACGGTTCCGCCAACGGCGAATCCGGATCATCGCCGTCCTCCGACGGCGGCCGCTCGCAGGGTGCGCCGCCCACTTCTGCGGGGACCAATGACGGGTCGGTGAGCTCGGCAGCCAGCCAATCAGGGGTAGGCGATCCGCGAGGTAGAACGAATGCCAGCTATACATTGGTGAAGTGAGCAGAATATCAGTCAATTACCAGTCAGCCCAGCAGGAGACCAACCAGAGGATGGTAAGATTGGAAAGAGATAAATCAAGAGACACGAACGCGCCGAATATTTCATGTCGCAAGGACACTGCGCATTCACACTAGTGATAAAACGGAAAAATGCAGTTGACCCCAAATGCTGCATGCATATATCTACCTGTACACCTTTGTGTAATCAACATCTTAAGTGGCTGCAGGTGGAAAATTAATTGTGTGGAGCAGGCACTGTCGTCAGGCATTAACTTTCTCACCTGATTGGATGCTTGTAGGATTTTCATTTCCTGCCTTGCTACTATGGTCAGAATGTTTACAGTCCACTAGCTGACGAAGTGCCTGCAAAAAAGAACAAACTAAATGGTGTGATATGAGGAAGCTGACAGAAAAATCAAATAGCTGGAAAGTTTTGGAAAATACCACAAAAGCAATGACAACACAAAATCAGAACAAAAGTTTGCCATGTATTGCTGTCAAGCTGTGCTGAACCCATAAACAATAAACACAAGCTTCCAATGACCCAACAGTTGTATGTGCTCAAGTTGTATGACCCATTTGAGAATGACAATAAATAATCATCACAAAACATCTGGACTGTTTAGCTCAATGTCATGACTTATTATTTCAATTTGTTCATTTATTTCCCCTGAAGCTACCATTTACTAGATGATGATGATGGTGATGATGATGATATCATCATCACCATCATCAGGTTGAACAGAGCTTTGACTGTCTTGATCACTTTGCACTCACAGGTTCAGCAAAAGCATTCCACAGGTCACCACCTGTGTCATTAAAATGAGTTGAAACCATTTTGAGCACTAAACTAATGCAATCCCCCACTGAGATGTACACACATACAGTCACTAGCACAAATCAGGGGTGACATTGTACCTGGTCACAATAAGTCACTACATTATCCACAAGCCTCCAAGCCAAGTCAGCCTTCTGATGAATGTCATAGCCTTGGTGGTGCCCCAGCCTGCTCACACTCACCTGCAGACAGGTGTCCAGACACAGCAGGTGCTCCTGAATGACTGACCACTCTTCCTTTTCTGGCAGGAAGTGGCCATCCAGCTTGCTGGAGAACTGGATCTCCATGTCCATGATTGCCAAAAAGCAGTCCTGTGTAGGTTATTTCTAGTCAGAGGGTCACCTGCCACTCAACTCTTCCTTATGGGAGACTGCACCATGGGCACCATCATATGTGATTTTGCACAAAAGCTATCACTATTTCTAATAAGAAGGTCACCTGCTCCTTCTCACTTTCTTATGAGAGACTGCACCACAGGCACCATCCTATTGCAATACTTTATATCCAATTTAAAAGTTTGAGAGGATTAAAGTATGGATTGCAGCATGCTGCACAGAACCCATTACAACCAAAGTAGTAAGCCAAGGAGCAAACATTTACCATCACATATGCTGTCCGACAATATTCTCAGCCAACAGCCGCAGCCTTTTCAGTTAAATATGCCATCAAATCCAAGGCTGTGTAGAGGATCCCTGCTTGCAATAGCATACTTACCAACTGACCAAGGTTTTTCACAGCCTGGAGAAGCTTTTCCAACATAGACCATATTGAGGTGCCATGGAGCATTGTGGTATTCACCTCCAATTTTGAGCCTGGTGCTTTCAATCCAGCTGTCCATGGCTTTATTGATGAATTTCTTATATGTTGTGGTGTAAGGAATTCTTGGTTTGATATGTTTTGACATGAAGAGTCAAGCATACTCTGCAATCTTTTTGCAGATTTCTTTTCAGGTATTTTAGCTTTTGTAAATGTTTTTGGCTTGATACATTTTGAACCACATGTCTTGGATGTTGATGAAGTCCTCTTATTTTTCTCACAATGAGCCATAGTTCTGAGGTTTACTTTACCAGATTTCTGTTTCACTAAGGACTTCATTTTTTTCCCTGAATGGGCCTTCTTCTGAACTTGATTGGCAGATTTTTTCATCCTTTTGCAGTCTGGCTGCTCTTTGCAGATCAATACTGAATGTCATGTACCTTGGCAGGAGCTTGAGTTGAATGTTGTCTGAGCTATCAAACATGCAGCACAATCTGTCACACTGTCTTGTTCTGTGGATTGAATGACCGCATTAGGTTCATCTGAACAATGGTGTGCAGTGGCAAAGTGCTCAAAAAGGCAAGTAAGGCTTACCTCACTGACAAGTAGGTAATAAGAAATAGTAAGATGGTTACAGCTATAAGTTTAGTGTAAGTTGCATTCCTTGTCTGGCCTAGTCAGCAAGGAGCTACTTACCAGCCAGCAGGCACAAATAAAAAATGACAGCAAATCATGCCTTACAATTGCACCAATTGTGACAAAGATTAAGGGCTATTTTTTTAGCGAGAACTGGTGATAGCATTATAACAATTTAGAATGCACCAAAGGGTAGAACAGATTACAGGAATAAGGTACAATATTCAGCAAAGGTATACATTGCTACCTAACATTAGAAAGATCACTACACCATTTGTCATGTTTAAGGTGGAACATATCATAAATAATCTTAAAACAGGTATATTCATGCTCCTACCTTCAAACTTTAATATTTACAATAGCGAGCTACCAAGCGCCGCATGCGCCCCACACCACCCCGACTCCCCAACGCCGTTTCTGTGTTGCCGTTGCGTAATTACAATATTTCTGCTTACCAACAACCACAAAAAAATGTATGGGACCAAACAATAATAATGCAATAAAACACATTTCTTATCAGGTCTAGGTATGTTTATGAAATGGACAGGCCAGAATGGTCCAGAACATAGCCTCTCACCTCACCTCACCTCACCTCACCTCATCTCACCTCACCTAACTCACCTCATCTCACCTCACCTAACCTAACCCCCACCCTATCCCCTTAAATCCAGTGTCCCATTGGCATCCACGTTCCTGCCATATATATGTACCTTTAGCCACCATATTCTCATTTTGCTTTTCATTCCCACGCAAAAATGTCATCTTTCCCCACCATGTCGACCAATCTACAAACAATACAGAAGACTGCTTGGATACGCAAGAAACACATTTTATTGAATTCTTGTTACCTTGGCCACATACATTTTTATGGTTCTTGATGTGTAGTAATGTTGTGATCGGCAGTAATGTTGCGATCATGCGTAGAAATGGCGCCGGGGTCATGGTTGCTGCGTGTGTGCGCTCGGATGTCCGCTATCGTAGTTATTTAAGTTCCAAGGTAACAGCTGAGATGACCTGTTTTATGATAAATTATGATATGTTCTGCCTTAAAAACAAAGACTGATGTACAATGCTCTTTCTTAACATAAGTTAGCAATGTATACTCTGACCCAATATTCAATGGATATTCATGACATATTCACATTTTCAGAATGTGTAACACAATATGTAATTGTCCACTAACTTTGTTAGGTTATGATCATGAAAGCACAGAAAATATGTGGAATGGGTGGCATATAAAGCATGACAAGATTTGAATGCTTTCAGATATCATGAAATACTAGTTTGAAAAAGGAAAACCTTGTTTTCAAGTGCTCAGGGCAGTGTGCAGACATGTGATATGCCAAATGCAATTTGCTTCAAGAGCACCATGCACCACTACTGTACCCAAGGTCTCACTGGAAAGAAATAAGCATTACTTCCTAAGTTCATATCATAACTTGAATGGTGCTGCTCAAAAAGAATTTCATAATTGCTATGGACTTGAGATAGCAGGTAACTAGCCTGTGATCCACTATGAAAAGTGGGTTCTGTCCACTCCAGTTTCATTCAAATAAGCATTCTCTTCATATCAATCTCACTTTGAACAATTATTGTAATGTTAAGTGTTTGTTTGCTTACAGGCGACCATCTGAAAAACTCATCTCACCAAATGCCTGCAACACACAGACATGCTGAACACAAAACAATTCATGTCCATAAAAAATTGTTTCAAGACAATGGTTGTAAAAGGGCTTTAGTTACAACCTTAGGTCATGGTATACATCGCTACCTCATGTAAAAAGGAGCAGCGTACATCGATCTTCGTGTTGCAGATAGAACATATCGTAATTAATCATAAAACAGGTCATCTAAACTCTTATCTTGACACTTGAATAACTATGATACCAAACATCCAAGCCCTGCAGACACACAGCAACTGCGATCCCAGCACCGCTACCATACCTGATCACAACATTACTGCGCATCAAGAACCATAAAAATGTATGGGGCCAAGGCAACAAGAATCCAATGAAATGTTTCTTGCATATCCAAGCAGTCTTCTCTACTGTTTGTGGATTGGTGAACATGGTGGGCAAATGTGACCTCTTTGGGTGGGCAGTGAAAAGCAAAATGAGACTATGGTGGCTAAACAAAACTTCTTAACACAGTACATATATATGACATGGAACATGCATTAGGTTAGGCTTGGTTAGGCTTGGTTAGGCTAGGCTAGGCTAGGCTAGGCTAGGCTAGGCTAGTTAGGTTAGGTTATGTTAGGTTAGGTTAGGTTAGGTTAGGTTAGGTCAGGTTGTTAGGTTAGGTTAAGCTAGGTTAGGTTAGGTTAGGTTAGGTTAGGTTAGGCTAGGTTAGGTTAGATTGGGTTGGGTTGGGCTACGTGAGGCTATGTTGTGGACTATTCTGACCTGTCCACTTCATAAACATACCTACACACAATAGGAAACATGTTTCATTGCATTATTATTGTTAACTTGGCCCCATGCATTTTTTATGGTTCTTGATAAGCGGCAATATTGTAACCATGCAACAATAACACAAACTGTGCTGGTGGGCTGAGGCGGTGGGGTGTGTGCGGGGCTCAGGAGCTCGCTATCATAGTAATTAAAATTTGAAGGTAGGAGCATGAATCTACCTGTTTTATTATGATGTACAATATGTTCCACCTTAAATGAGATGAATGATGTACAATGCTCTTTTCTAACAATAGGTACCAATGTATACCTACACCTAACCTTACTTTCTTAACTTAAGCAGAATATTTTGCACCATCCCTATTCTTTTTCTTCTCAAAACTGCCATGGTACAACCTGATGAGAAAACTGCAGGAATTCCAAGGTGGATTCAAGGCTGCTTCTGCAAACTGCAGAGATTCAGAGGCATCTTGTTTATGTAATATCTACATCTAACAGTCATCATGACAATTTCTGACAAATATGGACAGTGAATTGAGCATATACAGCAGGGCAGCTGCTGGCACATCCACTGGCATATCCTATCCCTTCCAGAAATGGAGACTGGGCCAGGTGAAAGGCCAGTCGGCCTGCAACAACTGGCAGTTCCCATTGAGAGTGGCCAAATTTGAACATTCCACAGGAGAGACACTCATTCCCTCATTTCCACCACCCCCTTTGTCGCCACCAACACCATGGCACTTTGTTCTCCGGTGCGCCAACCACATTGGCCATATGGCAGCCATCATATTAACAAAATACACCAACAAGAATCTGAGGAAACAACGGGCCAGATTTAACAGACCAATAGAAAACGATTTACGTGCAAAAAGGAACTTTTCATCGACCAAACTAGCAATGAAGAAGACGTTCAACTCACGGCCACCCCCGCGCCAACCCCACCCGACCTGCTCCCACGCCTACAATGCTGTCTGGTTCGCAACGGACCACACGTTCCTCGAATCGAACGGTCGGGAGCGTTAGATAGCCTTGGGCAGGCCCCTGCATTGCTGCAGTATGGGTAGCCATGCTGTGACGTCTCATATGTCATTAAGGGCGCGTTCGGCCGGCGGGGAATCTAAGGTGCGTTCGGCCAAGAGAAAATTATTCAACGAATAATTATCTCTCGGATAATCATCCGCAGAGGTTCTCCATCTAGACTCGGCCGGTCCGGAAATTATCCCCCAGATTAGTCTCTCATACGCCATTCACAGCTACCGGTCATGGCTATGCATAGCGAAACAAGATTATCAGCCTTGACCATGCTCTGAATATTTTCCGCGACTCTCCTTCGCTACGGAAATTATCTGGGATAGTTTTCCGTGACGACAGTGCCGAACACCATTCCGGAAAATTTTCCAACATCCCGGATAGTTCTCCGAGATTATTTGCCGGCCGAACGCACCCCTAATAATCTCTCGGGGGGGGGGGGGGGAAATTATCCGGAATGTTCGAAAGATTCCGGAATGGCGTTCGGCACTGCTGGCACAAAAAGTTATCTTAGCTAATCTTCGCAGCGCGCGACAATCCCGGAGAATTGCAGAGCATGGTCAAGACGGAGGATCTGTTTTCGTTACGCATAGCTATCACCATTGGCTGTGGATGGCACATGGGAGACTAAACTGAAAGATAATTTTTCGACCGTTATGTCACCTATACTACGGCCACGTGAAAACGCTGTTTTGTGTGGGATTGGTTAAACATAAATATTTTCGTTAACCAATATTAGACAGATGGGAAAACCCATTCGCCAGTGATTTACCCCAGAGAACGCTAGCCAGAAGTGCTTAAAAGCAGTCTGTGTAAAAGACCACAGCATACAGAAACAACAGCATAGAGTGGGATGAGAAAAAACGGCCCAGACGGGTTTGTAGCACCCTGGGACGCATATTAAGAAACTGGACTGCACATCCTGCAGCCTTAGGAGGGGAGTTGCCTGGGTGGATGCAGGTTTGGCTTGTTCTAATGGGGGCAGCGAGAGGTAAACCCCGGGAGGCGTAAATGCAGAACGCACCATTTCAGTTCAACATCGCAAAACTCTGCCAGTTTTAGCACGAATCGGTACTAAGCACGGTTACTCTCTTAGAATTCGTACTAACTAGTCTCGAGGACTTGTTGGGTTTTCTCAAGTAGCCCTGACCTTCTGGAGGGGCTAAACGTTGACCAAAGTTGTCGACAGCCTCGTGCTCCGAGCCTATGGCACCGATTGACATGAAACCTTTACCATTCGATGTCGCTTGGCCGAAAACCTGACTTTTAAAGAATATGGTGACCTTGAATCAGGTCAAAAATCACCAAAAAACGGCCGAAACCATTAAAATGTATTGTCGATAACCCCATGATCCGGTCCTATGACGCTGTTCACCACCAAACGTTCACCAATGGAGGAGCCATAGTCGATATCTTATTTTCCCAGGACATGGCGACCTTGGGTCAGGTCAAATGTCACAAAAACCGGCCAAGACCATCAAAGTCGGCTCAAAATTATCCATGTTCCGAGCCTATGCCACCTATCGGCACGAAACTTTCGCCAATAAATGCGTCATAGTCGAGACCTACTTTACCAGACACAGTGGCCTTGGGTCACGTCAAAGGCCACCACAAATACAAAAAAAAAACAAAGAAATGGACGGCGGGTTCGGCGTCAGTTGGACTGCATACCCCCAGCCGGAGCGGGGGCGCAGCGAGTCCTCAAGTAAGAGCGGTGGCGCCTGAACACCCGGCCATCCATCAAGCGGACCAAACAGCTTTGGCCCGCGACCGAGCCCACCACCGCCAGCATCCATCTTTGCTCCAACTGGGGAATGGCTGTTGCGTATACTTCCTCGCCCACCCGAAACTGTCGGTTATAGGCACCCCGGCCCGGGCGATCCTTCCACACCTGCTGGTGGCGCTCTGTATTCGCGGTGAGGTCTGGGTGCACCAGGTCCATCGTGCCCCGCATCGGGCGACCAAGTAAGAGTTCGACCGGGATACGGCCTGTAGTCAAGTGAGGCGTGTTGCGGTGCTTGAACAGGAATTGTGACAGGCGCGTTTGTAAGCTGCCCCCGACCGCTGGGCGATTCCGGACTTCACTACTCTTACCACCGCCTCGGCCTGGCTTTTCGAGGCCGGGTGAAGGAGGGGCTGAATTTGTAGAGTACACGACCCTCCTTGGTGAAGGCCTCGAACTCAGCCGAAGTGAAGGCTGTGACATTATCAGACACCAGGATGACTGGCAGGCCGTGAGAGCTGAACCTGATCCGCAGCTTTTCGATTGCTGCAGCCGGTGACGCTGAGGCGCAGATGTGAATATCACACCACTTGGAATATGCGTCAACTACGAGCAGCTGCCTCCCTTCCACCGGGCCAGCGAAATCCACATGGACTCTCTGCCACGGTCGCTGGGGAAAAGTCCATGACTGAGCGGGTACTTCTAGCTGCATCCCACGATGGATCTGGCAATGGTGACATGTCCGAGCGCAGTCGTCGACCATGGCGTCCAGTTGGGGCTACCACACGTGGCTCCGCGCAAAACGTTTCATCTGGTTCATACCAGGATGGCCATCGTACAGTATCACGACGAGCTGAGCGCGGTGGGGCGGCGAGATCACCACTCAGCAGCCCCACAGAACGTAGCCATCCTGCGGGCTCAGCTCCTGCATTCGGTGGTAATAGGGCACCACTTCTTTTCCTGTCGGACGTGTCTGCGACCAGCTTCTTTGCAGATATCTGAGCACCTGGGAGAGCACCGGATCCCGGCTGGTGCTGGCACAGAGGTGGTCCAGATCCACGGCGTGGGACACGTCTTCCAGCATCTTTGCGACGTCACCAGGAACCGGATCATTAGCGGGAACGACTGGCACAGGCAGGCGGCTGGGGCCGCCCGCGTTGTCGATGCACTGGCCAGCGACGTACTTAACTAGCACTAGTAACAAGCCAGTAACAGTCACCACCGCAGGATCCCGAGAGACGCTGCAAAAGACAGGGCTTTGTCAGCATACAGCAGACTAAGCAGGGATTCGTCGTCTGTCTTGATGGGAAAGGGTGTTTCGTACAAATATTGGTGAAATCTTCCAACTCCGAACATCATCCCCAGCGCCTCTTTGTCGAGCTGGCTGTAGTTATGTCCAGCATCACTCAGACTTCGGCTGGCGTCGGTGATTGGACGATCTCCTCTCTCAGCGTCAGGGTGGCTGAGGACTGCTCCTAGACCACGGGAGCTGACGTTAGTTGTGAGAACTAACGGCTTTCCAGGAACGTAGTAGGCATGCGCCGTAACAGCGATAATCAGCTGTTTGGGCTTCAGGAGCACGACACGCTGAGAAGCTGCCCAGGTCCAGGTCGCTCCTTTCCGTTCTGGTGAGCACAGCGGTGTTGCTGGCGTAGCCAGGCCGGGCAGGAATCGGGCGTAACACTGGAGTAGCCCGAGATAGGCCTTCAACTCAGCGAGTTTCTTTGGATCCGCAGCGTTCTGCAGTCTTTTCTTCTCCGGCGTTGCGTGAACCCCGGTGGCAGAAATGCAGAAGCCGAGAGCTTCACATCAGCCAGACAGACTCTGCATTGACTTTCAGGCCCACTGAGCTCAGACGGCGCAGCACCTCTCTCGAATTTTCTCGATGACCGGATGGGGTTGGACCCGTCAGAGTGGTGTCATCAAGGGATACCGCCAGGTTGGGTATGCCCGACAGAAACGTCTCCATATTACGCGGGAAAATCGAGATGGCGCCTTTGGGACCGAATCCCAGTCAATTTGGGTGAACCAACTCTCGTTGGTGTTGATGGTGAGTGACTAATTACTCTCGTCATCCACTTCCAGCTGGAAGTAAGCTTCGCAGAGGTCGGTTTTGGTGAACATATTGTCGCCAGCCATAGCTGCGAATAGCTCGTCCACCCTGGGCAGCGGGTATTTCTCCAGCTGACTGGCCCTATTCGCCGTTTGATCATAGCTGCCACAGAGACGAAGAGTGCCAATGGCTTTTTCACCGGCATCACTGGCGCAGTCCAGCGGGACGTTTTCAGTCCTTCCAAAATTCCCTCTGCGACCTGTCTGTCCAGTTCTATTCGATTGTCTCCCGGCGCGCGAGGGGACAAAGTCGATGTTTCAAAAAGATCGGCTTCACTGCCGAATCAAGCTCGAGGGAGACTTCTCGAACATTGTAGCGACCCATGTCCGGTTTGAGCAGGTCACTGTACTCAGCTCGATCTTTCAGCAAGGCAGTTTCCAGATCCCCGGCATCCAAGGGGATGGGCACCAAGAGAATGTGAGACTTCCAATCCAGCTTGATCACGCGTAGCCACTCCCGTCTAAGCAGCGGTGGTCCCTCTGTGTCCGCAACGACAACAGGCAGCGTCACGCCTGGGGCAGGAGGAGGGGAACGCGAGCGCCTTTAAGCGGTGCTCGCTAAACTACGCGAGCATTCACTGGCGGGCACATAGGTGGCTCTGAACCTTACAAAGACACGAACCACGAACGCGCTAACATCTTCCGCGCCCCAGCTTCCGGCAGGGTCTAAACAAATTGGCATGTAAAGTAGACACGCACGTTCTCGGAAACGGCCAGTCCGATCGCCTAGAAACCTTCAATCGATTCCGTGCAATTAGGTGGGCCATGAGGAGGCAATCTCAAGACCTTGCCTGAGGTCAAACGCGTCGAAACGTGGGGGAAAAAATTCCGTGCAAGTGCAGTCAACTCAGATTCCGGAGTCTTCTGCATTGATCGCTGTGAAACCTTCACGGTAGGTTCAAGTGGGTGAAACCTTCACGGGCAAGATGTGGTGTTCCGCTTTAGGTTGCAAGAAGCTGATAATCACGGTCAGTTATAAGCCGTTGATAACAATTTCGATGACCGCTTCCTGGAAGACATACCAAAGAACACACTTTGCAGCCTCAAGAAGAAAACCCTGCGCTACCGCTCCCACATACGCATCTCCGGTGTCAACCACTGAGCCACAGACAACGAATCCCGACACCGGATGGGACACCTCAGAGGTTCACACTGCACGGTGACGTCGCGGCCTTCGGAGACCGCGACACGCCGAGGCTCCCACCATGTTTCATACTGTGTGGGATCCGTACGCCAGCACCAGGCGATAAGTGTGAACTCCCAAGGAGAGAGCATCGCGGCCTCGGCGGTCTTCTTAGCCTTTGCAATGGACGTAAGACCGATCGCGTGAGAGAGAGAGAGAGAGAGAGAGAGAGAGAGGGTGTGTGCGTGTGTGTGTGTGCGTGTGTGTGTTTGTGTGTGTGTGTGTGTGTGTGTGTGTGTGTGTGTGTGTGTGTGTGTGTGTGTGTGTGTGTGTGTGTGTGTGTGTGTGTGTGTGTGTGTGTGTGTGTGTGTGTGTGTGTGTGTGTGTGTGTGTGTGTGTGTGTGTGTGTGTGTGTGTGTGTGTGTGTGTGTGTGTGTGTGTGTGTGTGTGTGTGTGTGTGTGTGTGTGTGTGTGTGTGTGTGTGTGTGTGTGTGTGTGTGTGTGTGTGTGTGTGTGTGTGTGTGTGTGTGTGTGTGTGTGTGTGTGTGTGTGTGTGTGTGTGTGTGTGTGTGTGTGTGTGTGTGTGTGTGTGTGTGTGTGTGTGTGTGTGTGTGTGTGTGTGTGTGTGTGTGTGTGCGTGTGTGTGTGTGTGTGTGTGAATGGCAACCACAAGTGGCCTGGACATGAACCAGCTCGCCTCCGCCATGGAATATCCGGGATGTCCGAGAAGAAGCTCGACCTCCCACCACCACTGCGAGACTATCACAAGTTCCGCTACGACCCACACACGTACTACGGCCTCGGACATACTATCGGCCCTAGAGTTCGCCCACCAAGGCGTCATGTCCGGTGGCGCTCGCTTACAATAACGTGCCGTTATTTAGTGTTGATACAGAGCTGATCAGGACACCAAGATGTATCCGGCAATGTGTTTCCTCGGTAGCCCCATTCGGGATTTCATCCTGATCCCAGGTGGACGGAACCGCCCGCACGAGATTTGACGCAGCACCATGGCGTCTTGCAAAGATAGCCTCAGCAACAGTCACCAGGAACACACGGAGCGCTGGTTCGAATACACGCGACACCTGCTTTCACTTGCAGTGGGAGATCATGTCTACATAAAGAATCAGCTTGGCATATTCACAAACAAGTGTGACAAAACTGGCTCGGTGTCCTAGGTCAGGCAATTAGACTTATGCGTGATACGAGTCGACGGTTCCGGAAGGTTGACCATGCGAAACCGCCGGTTCCTTCGCAAGTGCGTATCCGTAATGCAGCCATCACCGCACCTTGATATCTTCTGCGACCTCCGCACGCGTCTCCCGCCACCCCACCGACCGACTCCCCAAGCCACCGCTCGGATGGCACACCCGGTGTCTCGTCCCAAACCCCAACTAGGAGCCATCGACCATATCCATACCCTTCAGCTGGGAATTCCAACCTCACAACACCCGTGCCGTCAGTGCATACAGCTCCCCGATCAGGCGCGTCACCGACGACACCCCATGTCTGTGAAGTTAGCGATTTAATCAGCGATTTTTTCAGCGACGAGTTCCGATTTCTCTGAAGAAGGGTCGCAAGGTCAATTTTGGCATGGGAACACAAAAATGACCATTATTTTGCAATATGTGACCTTCAAGATCAAAAGCTCAGTCAAAGGACTGGGAATTCGATATCACCCAAAAACTACCCGCCGATTTGGAAACTGTGAGCATCAAAATATTCAAAAGCGCAAGAGCTAGCGTCCGTCAAAAAGTCCCGACCTCTCAGGGTCCCCTTCAAGGTCAAACACGGGCTCAGAGAACGGGGTACACCATGCCACCCAAAAATTACTGGCCGAGTTTTAACTTACAAACAGCAGAATATTCACCACAGGAAGAACTAGCGTCCGTCAGAAAGTCCTGACCTCTCAAGGTCAACCTTCAAAGTCAAGGACGGACTCAAGGACGGGGAATTTCATATTACCCAAAAAACTACCGGCCGATTTTTAAGTTACAAACATAAGAATACTCACCACTGAAAGAGGTAGCGTCCGTCAATTTATTTGACTTATTTGAGCCCTCATTTAACCTTGGAGAGTGACCTTAAGAGGTCAGGACTTTTGACGGATGCTAGTTTTTTCTGTGGGAAAAATTCTGATGTTTAGAAATTTAAAATGGGCCGTTAATTTTTGGGTGGTATGGAGCTACCGGTCCTTTGAGCCGGCGTTTAACCTTAAAGGGTGGTCTTGAGTGGTCATAATTTTTGACGGACGCTAGCTCTTGCGCTTGTGAACATTTTGATGCTCACAGTTTTCGGATCGACCGGTAGTTTTTGGGTAATTTCGAGTTCCCCGTCCTTTGACCCAGCTTTTGACCTTGATGGTCGCATGAAATTGTAAAATAATGGTCATTTTTTGTATTATTATGGCGCAAGTGACCTTGAAACCATTTTCGGAGAAATCGGAGCTCGTTGCTGAAAAAAATCGCTGAATAAATCGTCAAATTCTCGGACATTGACGCCCCTCACCCGCCGTGCAGCAACAATAACACCCCAAGCTCAGTTAGCACTCCACTCAGGCGCGTCGCCGAGGACACCGGAACGGCACTAGACGGCTCCATCCGACCACGATGCTGACGTCTATCCACATACCTCGCCAACAAGCAAGCATTCGCCCCGCCCAACGGTCATCACGCACGGAGCGCCGACCAATGTGCCTTGACGCTTGCATGTAATGATCTCAGAGACCATGGGCGCGCTAGGCCGGCAGATACCCTTGGAAAACTATTCGGAATGCTGGGAAAAAATTCCAGTAAGGCGTTTGACACTGCCGATACGGAAAATCATCTCATTTAACTTTCCGTACCGCGTAAGAACCCCGGAAAATTTTCTGAGCATTGTCAGGACGGATAATTTTTCTCTCTGTGCATGGCTATGACCAGTGACCGTGCATGGCGCATGTGCTACGAATCTGGGAGATTTTGTCTGGATCTGTCGAACGTAAATAGAGCGTCCCCGGGAATGATTGCAGGAGAAATAACCATTTGTTGGCTAATTTACCCTCAGCCGAACACGCCCCGAGTGGGATAGCGGAATTATGTTCTCAGTCTCTTCTGTTTCTTGTTTGATAGTAGTTCCACGATCTTATTTGTCTTCCCTTTACCAACAGACACCAAAGTTGTATATATTAGGTGAATTAAGGGTTGATGAACGAGCGTTTGTTCATCCAACCATATCCCGCATATAGCGGCCCGTTGCGCATTGAAGTCTCAACATCAGTGACGTCATGTTACGCTAGGCGAAGATGAAGCCGGGATCACCGGACGGCTTTACCTTCCTTTCACGGCCTTGACGGTGCTATTGTAAATTCCGTAAGAAATTCTGGTTATCTGCAAAGACCATTTATCAACGTTGTCCGCGAATTTTTGGTGGGTGGGCTTTGCGTGGGCCGTGTTGTCGAACAAGCTAATGTGAGTTTGCTTTAACGCTTTGCTGTGGTAAGGGACATAGCTTTGCAAAATGCGTCGAGTAACACAGTGAGGAAAAATAGTTAAAATTGATGTTGAAATGCACAGAAAGGGGGTCGGCTTCCCCCAAATGTTCTCGGCGGGGCCAAAAAATGACCCGGAAATGACGGAAGGAAATCTAATCACGGTTCTAAAAATAAGAGAAATATACTCTAAAATTCTCCATGATGTACTTGATAAGAAAAATCCAATAAGCTTTGAAAAAGTAAGACACTGATGTTGACTGTGAGCTTGGGCTGGTTCACCACAAGGTGGTGTTCTGGGCCTGCCCCCGGGGCTTGGGTCAAAGTTGCAAGGACTCCAGCTTCTCAAACTGTCTAGGATAGGATAGGAACCACCCTTGGTGTGTGCTTAGCAGAGGGAAAATTACCAATTATTTCTTAAAATCATTCACAAAGATTCTCTACTTTCAGCAGATCTGTTAATAATCCTCAGTTTCTTCTACCATGTGTCATACACATCAAATGGTCATAGTTATGCATAGTGATAAAAGATTCTTCATCATGGCCATGCTCTGAAAGTTTTCTGACTATGCCCTGAAAATTTTCTGGAATACTTCCCAGGTAATTACCCAGGATTATTTGCCAGCCAAGTTACCCTCAGTGACTTCTTCCAATTATCCTATTCTTCAGAAATTGCACTATCTTTGGACATGCATTGCAAAAAGAAGTTGGAATAGGAAGGAAGCAAGGAGGTGTGGAGAATTGGTGTTGTCAGGCCAGCCTGTAAACCAGGGCAGATTTTAACAAGATCTTGTGACAGAGGTGGGGCCTAACTTCTAATTTTTGGTAGCTTATTCAAATTATGGGGCAGCCATTATTGAATATTGGTATTGAGGACATCATAACATGGTCTAGAACATACCTTATCTTACCCTACTGTATGGTAATCAGGAATTATAAAGGGCCACAAGGCCTGGTCTTGTCAGGCTCCTGGTGCAGTAAGCAAGCAGTCAAATTATGGGTAGATTCAGTGTGGGATGTCATACATGATGTTACATAAGATGGATATGATGAAAAGTGACTGAATATCATGATACTTATATTTTGGTGTAAGTAGTGTTAACAATCTCTGCCCCAAATAGGTCCAGCTTACCATCCTACTTTGGGGCATGATTCTGTCTGCCCCAGATACCTCATTGGCATGGGTTCCATGAATTGCAGACTGGTGACCAGGCTTTTCTTACAATAACAGTTTGGTATGAACTTGGTCAGCACTCATCTTAAGGCAACCAAAAGAAACATTTTTTACTACTGCAGTAAGATAATTTTAGCCTAATAGCCCAATCCCATCTGGCTGCACCTCTGGAGTGGGCTAAAGAACAATAGTTGGCCCCAGAAGCGCTAGGGACAACAGATAACTTCAGAGAAGCCTAAAAGCATTAGGACCTTCAAGCATCATAAGGCCCAGTAGGGTTTTGGGATTCCAAGAATATGAGGGACTCAGACATTACTGGAACTACTGCTAGCCTATGCTGGAAGCCCATAGAACATCAGGTGGCTCAAAGTATGATTGAGCTCAAAGAGCAGCATGGCTGCTCAGTTACACAGAAGGCTGTGATGCATTTTGTAGGAGGGTTGGCAAGCATTTTCACAGTTTTCTTACATCAATAGCAGCAAATGGTTCAGATTTGTTGTGGTATGTTTGGCAATGGTACAAGTGCATTGCTTGGGACTGGATTGTTTCCCATTTTGTCATGTTCAGTCTGAACTTTATTTTGAAGAGCATGATGCTATTGTCCAGCATGTAGTCTTGAAGGTGCTGTAGGAAGTAGGGCAGCACCAATGTGAGCTAGGAGCTTTTGGCCTTCATTGTATAGCACAGTTTGGTGAATACATTGGCACAACCATGGCAGATAGTGAGAATATCTGGCTGTAAAACAGTTCTCTTGAAGTAGAGGGTATGAAGGCTGCTTAAAGCCAATGCAGCATGGGTTGCAGGCTGGTGCATTGCCTACCCTCTTCTCTTTTCTTTCTCGTCATTGGGCCAAGATGTTCATATTTCACAGCATATTTCCAAAGCACTTCTAAATCAATGTTTTGTCCTATTACCCAAGCACAAGTTGTTCCTCTAACATGAGCTTTCAGATCCTGTTGAACATGCTGAGGCCTGTAAATATGTGATCTTATTGGACTGTATATCAGATTTGCTTCCTGTAATATGCAACCAATCAAAAAGCCCCTCATACATGCAGTACAGCTTGAATCTATACCATTTGATAGTTGGTCATCATTGGTGGTCCAGGTCATTTCATGTTCAAAAGCAGAATCTGTCAGCTCATTATTCCTGTGTATTGGTGTTATGTTTCTAAACATTCATTTCAGCCCAGCAGGGGCTTAGATACCTGCACATTATGGAGGACTTATGATGCCTTCATTTTAGGAATGGACTCAACACATTTGGGAAATGATTGACACTGGATGAGAGGGGTGCTACATGAGAATCCTGGTTGGCTTGAGCTGTAGCAATGCATATCAGCTATTTTGCCACCAAATGGAGTTGCCACTTTTGTCACAATTCACCATATTGGCTCATCATGTAGATGTATTTGGATACATGCTTTCATTGGTGTCCTCAGTTTGCATTTCATTAAGGATCCTGATCAACTAGGGTCCAAAGCTAAAATTCAGCTTTTGCCCAACATACTCTCAGCATTGACTAGCTCTCCATGGCCTGAAGTCCCAAAGATGCTTCTGGCCAGATGATTGTGATATGTGGGATGGGAGATCACCATGCAGCCAGCAGTGGCCTTCATGCCAATGTAGGCAACATCAGGTTAAATGGCCTGGATCTTGGCAGGCCTCAGGGGACAGCAGCTCACTGAACAGTGTCCCATCACAGCAAACTGAGTCTGCTGCTTTACTAAGGGATTGGGTGGCTGATATGGAGATCTCACGAAGTTCTGTACACCCAAGATTATCAGTTGTTACATCCAGCTGTGTTGTGAATCTTTGCTAGTTTAGTGGTGAGGTCTTCCAGATCATCTGCCACACCACAAGCATGCATTTTGAAATAGCCTGTGTCGCACTTTGATCCATGTATGTGGGAATAGGCAAGGCACTTAGATTACTCTAGTTTTTAGGTGGGTCAGGGTTTAAGCAAAGATGAATGCCTGAATAGAGGGTCACATGAATGGTTGGTTTCAAAAATATTATCTTGGTTGTGAAATTGATTGCAAGTTTTTGCAGGCAGGGGGTAGCAGCTGCTGCATTTGAGGCCGGCCAGGGGTTTTTAGATTTTGATGTCATGCAAAGGGCAGCAACTTCAGGATTAAATGCTGTGAATCATGACATACCACAGGATTGTGCTGCACAGTGTATGTCCCTGTTTTGTGCCAGCAGGCCTGGGTTGAACTGTATACTCAGAACTTGACCACATGTTTTGTAGAGCCAGTGCCTTCAGACCAGGCTGCGCTGGGCAAGTACTCAACTCAGTGCCACTGCAGCACCAGTTTAAGCAGACCAAATCACTGTTGGGTCTAATCCCACCTGACGGCTGCCATCTCCCGCACGGCAGTGTCGGCATCTCTCCAGGGATGGCGCTGGATGCGGAGCGGGCGGCCGTGCTCCAGGCGCTGACGGCGGCGGCCAGCCAGTCGGTGTCCGACCTGAAGCCGGCCGAGGCGCAGCTCGCCCAGTGGGAGACGCAGCCCGGCTTCTACACGGTGCTGCTGCGGCTGGCCGCCGACGCCCAGATCGCCGTCAACGTCCGCTGGATGGCCGTGCTTTACTTTAAGAACGGCGTCGACATGTACTGGCGCAAGACGGCCCGCAACTGCATCCCGGAGTCGGAGCGGCCCGAGATCCGCGGCACGCTGCTCAGCTGCCTTGGCGAGCCCGTCCACCAGGTGCGGCGCGCGCTCGGCCCGGCCCGGCGCTCGGCCACCGTCGCCGCCCCGGTGCCCGTTCGCTGGTCATCGCGCAGCGGGTGGTGGGCGCACGCTTTGCTGCCCAGCAGTGGGTTTTAAAGTTCAGTACGGTATTTTTGTTGGTGTGTTAAAAAGCTGTCTTGTCAACAGATGTTGAATCGTAACCACGCTTGCATGACGTCAGCTCCTTTTTGATGGGTTGCTATGGGTTGTGGGAACATCTGCGTTTCCCCCTGTTTTCTAAGGGCTCGAAATGGCCATCGTAGCCGGCGTGCTCTAAAATCCCAGTCATCATCATCATCATGATCTCTCTGTTCATCTGTGCATCCGTCCCGCTGCTCTCGGCCCTGATTCGCCACCGAAGCGGCCATATCCCGGCCGGCGGCGTCCAGCCATGTTCGGACGCCGCGGCGTGAGCGCAGCGCCGCGGCCGCTGGTCACGCCTCCCATGTCGGCAGGTGGCCACGCAGATCGCGGTGCTGATCTCGCGCGTGGCGCGGTTCGACTGTCCGCGCGAGTGGCCGGAGCTGGTGCCGTCGCTGATGACGCTGGCGCTCGGCGGCGAGCCGCTGGCCTCGCACCGCGCCCTGCTCACGCTCCACCACGTGGTCAAGACGCTCGCCTCCAAGCGGCTGACGGCCGACCGGCGCGCGTTCCACGAGCTGGCGGCGGTCGTCATGCCGCCGCTGCTGGCCGCCTGGCAGCGGCTGCACGAGGCCAGCCTGGCGGCGCCGACCGACGCGCAGATGAACCTGGAGCGCGCGCGGCTGGCGCTGAAGACGCTGCGGCGGCTGACTGTGCACGGCTGCCGGCGGCCGCATGAGTCGGCCGACGCCCAGGCGCTGCTCGGCGCCGTGTTCGAGCGCTGTCGGCAGGCGCTGGAGCTGCGCCGCTCGCTGCAGCAGGCCGGCCAGCCGCTGGCGCTGGCCGAGAAGTACGCCGTGTTGCACACCAAAGTGCTGGCCGACACGATCGAGAACCACCCGTTCTCGTTCGTGGCGCTGATCCGGCCGACGCTCGAGTTCTGCGCCGTGTACGTGTTCACCGAGCGTGGCGAGGGCCTGCTGTTCGAGCGCTTCACCATCCAGTGCCTGAACCTGATCAAGGCAGTGCTGCTGTGCACCGAGTACCGGCCGCCCAAGGACCCGTCTGACACGAGTGAGCCGCAGACGCTCGAGGCGCACCGCATCAAGAGCGAGTTCTTCAGCAGTCAGCCGCTGGAGCAGATGTGCCGCCACCTGGTGACGCAGTTCTTCCCGCTCACGGCCGACGACTTGCGCGCCTGGGACGCCGACCCCGAGGGCTACGTGTGCGAGGACACCGGCGAGTCGTGGCGCTACTCGCTGCGCCCCTGCACGCAGTGCCTGTTTGTGGCGTTGTTCCGCCAGTACCAGCAGCAGCTGGCGCCCGTGCTGCTGGCCATGCTAGAGCGCACGCTGGCGGCGCCGGCCTCGACCGAGCTGAGTCAGGCGCTGGCGCGCGAGGCCGTCTACAGCGCCGTCGGCATGGCCGCCTTCGACCTGTACGACGAGGTGGACTTCGACCGCTGGCTGACGTCCGGCCTCCTGCAGGAGTTGGCCATCAAGGAGTCCAACTACCGCGTGGTGCGCCGCCGCGTCATCTGGCTCATCGGCCGCTGGGTCGGCGTCAAGCTGTCGGCCCGCCTCCGCCCGGACGTGTACAGGTGAGCGGCGGGCGGCACCGCCGGCACGCGTGAGACCGGGATCGCTGTACGATGCGGACACTTCGGCGTTGAGTGGGAGAGGCCAGTCGAGCAGGCGCGCTCCCTGGTGTCCCGATGCCGTCGGGGCTGGTAGCGCTGCTGGACTGGCTGCTCTGTCATGTAGACCGCCGCGACTGGCCGCTATCACGATCACCCGACTTTGTTCACGCGGCCGCTGGCGCTGCCCCGGCCGCGTCTGCGCGCGCCTACCCTACGCTCCGCGTGCCCTCTGACCGTCCGCCGGCGGCGCCAGGGCGGTGACGGAGCTGCTGAAGCACGAGGAGGACCTGGTCGTCCGCCTGGCCGCCGCACAGACCCTCAAGGACGCCGTCGACGACTTCGAGTTCTGCCCGGAGACCTTCATGCCGTTCCTGTCGGACTGCTTCAGCCAGCTGTTCCGGTTGCTGCAGGAGGCCAAGGAGTGCGACACGAAAATGCAGGTGGGCGATTGTCCTGGCGCAGACTGGCGCGGCGCCTGCCTGACACTGAGGTGTTTGTACCGGTTGGGTCCCATGTCAGTGGGATACGACCCGAGAATCAGCGGTGGTCCCGCGGGCCTGTCTAATCCAATCCGAAGTCTAATCCCAGTACTTATGGATAAATATCCATATACCGGCTCCGAAAAGGTCAGTATGTGAGAGGCGTAGTGGCACATGGCGGCGAAGGAGGCTCAGTGGTGTATTTTGATCCTCCGGCTCAGATCCGGTTACAAGTGATGCGTAGGCGCCGGTTGACTGGAGGACTGGCTGGCTGCCCTGTCACCAAGCGGCGGCACCTCTCCGCCTTCCGTCGGCACGTCACGCTGGGGTGCGTGTGTCGGGCAGGTCCTGAACGTGCTGTCGTTTGTGATCGAGCGCCTAGACTCGGCCATCCGACCATACTGCGACGACCTCATCTCCTACCTGCCGGCGCTCTGGGACGACTCGGCCGCGCACAACATGCTGCGCGTCGTCATCCTCTCCACGCTGATACACCTGGTCCAGGTCAGCGCCGGGTCAATATCCCATGCGGTGTGTGGAGGATGGTCACTGCTGTCATTGAGCAAACCTGTCAAATGTCGCTTGAGAGCCTCCATACATCAGTGGCAGTGTGTCTTCTCTCACATTTCGGATCTGTCCTGCTGCCCCTAGCCTCCAGTGGCTGGGAGAGGCCCTCGTACTGCGGTGACTTGTGGTCTGGCAGAGGTTGAAGGCATATTATGTTCCTTCGCGTCACGGGCCCGGCGGTTTTCCGGTACACTGGCGCCCCCTGGGCTGGAACGCGCCAGCGTTTCATCCTGCCCTCCCTCCGCCGAGTGGCTGGCACAGCGTTGTCTATCGTCGCAGCGGGTAGGACCGGCCAGTGTGTGACACGACCGTCCGCGCCTGCAGGGCCTGGGGCCGGACAGCGTGCGGCTGTACCCGCTGCTGACGCCCGTCATCCACCTGAGCACCGACCTGTCCAGCGACGCACACGTCTACCTGATGGAGGACGGCCTGGCCCTCTGGCAGGCCACCGTCGAGAACGCCACCCAAATGCACCCGCAGTTCATGGAGGTGCGCGTCGCCGTCGGAGCCGCGGTTGTGCTGTCGGTTCTCTACGTGTCGGTCATGACGGCGTCGACCCCTTAACGGCCGCGTCCGGCTGTGGCGGCGTCTAACCTGCATACGGATGCTACGCGGGGGTTCTTGTGTCGTTGCATGCTCTGTTATCGTGCGCTGCCGAGCGCATACTTGTGTGCGCCGGCAGCTACACACCCAGCTGATGTTGTTTGAGTGGTGTTTACCTGTCCTGATGCCGTCTGGCCCGCACCAACGGCTGCCAAAGCCGGTGCCGGCTGACCTCGCCCGACCTTGGGCTGACCCGTCTGACCTTCGGCTGACCCGTTTGACCCTCGTCTGACCCTCGTTTGACTTGTCTGGCCAGTCTGACCCTCGTCTGACCCTGGTTTGACTCTTGTCTGGCCCGTCTGATCCTCGTCCGACCCGTCTGACCTCGCCTGATGCCCTTCTGACCCCCGTCGGACCCTCGTCTGACTCCCGTTGGGCCCTCGTCTGACCCGTCTGAGTCTCGTTTGACCCGTTGACCCCCATCCGACCCCGTCTGACCCCGTCTGGCCCTGTCCGACCCTGTCCGACCCAGTCTGACCCCCTTCTGACCAATCTGACCCGTGCCACGTGGCTGCCGGCAGCTGTACGCGCAGCTGGTGCCGCTGTTCGAGCTGGGCACGGAGACGTTGCAGGCGGCATTCGCCATCAGCCAGGCGTATGTGCTGCTGGCGCCGGCGGCGTTCCTGGCGCGCCACGGCGCCACGCTGGCCGCCGCCTGTCGCAGCCTGCTGCCCGAGATGAAGCCCGAGGGCGTGGTCATGGTGCTGCGGCTCGTGGAGTGCGCCTTCAGGGCGGCACCCGAAACCGGTGAGCGCGCGCCGCGGGGGCCGACCGGCGAGGTCGGGCAGCGCACCTACAGGACCACACCCGGGCAGGGAGCATGGGACGCTCGCCCTGCGGCCGGATTGGGCAGTAGGGCGGAGTTGTGGGCACGGTTTGGCCGGCGTCCCGCACGAATGCGACGTTATGATGGCCTTCAGAACACTGTGTGTGGTGCTTGTGGGCTTTCATCATTTTACTGTGCCTCCCTCCGAGACCGCTGTGGAGTGTGTCATGGTCGCACTGGGCCGACGGAATCGGCGGCTATTCTGCTCAGCTTCTACAATGCTCAGAGCGATTATGTCTGGCGAAAAATCGTCCGAGTGAAATCTGTGAAAGGTGCTCATTATTTCTCCAATTCATTCGGTGTTCCTTTTTCGAATGTCAGATGTGCACTGCAGTAGTTTCGCAAGGCCGTGACGTTAAGGGCTCAACAAGAGGGCTTGTCCTGACAAGGTAAAACGAAAATGTGGAAGTGACTTTTTTGGCGCCCCATCCCGGTAAGCGTACCTCGCCGCGCCGCCGGCGCTGGCCGCCTGTGTGACGGGCGGCGCCGCGTCCACAGCCGTCAGCCTGTTCTCGGGCCTGCTGCCGGCCGTGCTGGAGGCGGCCGCGTCCGGCGAGCCCTACCCCATGGTGATGGCGATGCACCTGAGCCTGCTGGCGCGCCTGCTGCTGGTGGCGCCGGCGCTGTTCGGCCAGCTGCTGGCCACGGTGGCGGCCGGCAGCGGCAGCACGGACGCCATCCTCTTCAGCGGGTCAGCAGACGAGACTGGCGCTGGCCGGCGGACGTGTGCCGTCTGCCTCAGAGGGTGGAGGGAGCCATCTGGGTGTGACTATCTTTGTGGGCGTGTCCTCCCGCTGACAAGAGACTAGCTCATTGGTACTTAAGTTTAGGTTGGAAGTTGTAGAAATGGTAGTGCTGGCGCAAAGTTGGTTGACATGACGTTTGCGCAGCAAGATTTCGACCTTTTGGACTGTTTGTCCTGGAATCTCATCGCGTTAGGGCTGTCTTGAAAAGCCCTCCAAGGGTAGACACTGATGACGAGATTTGTTGACCCTGCGGCGTGTCGTCTCCTCAGCGGGGGGTGCCGTCGTTATTTGTCTGGGTGCTGATGCTGCGGGTCAGACCCCAGGACTGCTGGAAGTGTGGCCGGACGGTGTGTGTCGTGCATCCACTGTCGGCGTTTGCCCCGCCCCAGCCCGCGGGCTGCGTGGCCGGAGAGCCCGCCCCCGGTGACCGCGCCCGTCGCGTCCGCCCAGGCTGCTGGAGGTGTGGCTGGACAAGATGCCGCTGGTGACGCCGGTGGAGCGGCGCAAGCTGCTAGCGCTGGCGCTGTGCTCGCTGCTGCCGGCCGCCTCGCCGCCGGTGGCCGGCCGCATCAACCCGCTGCTGCTGAACGTGGTGGAGACGCTGCACGACGTGAGCCGGCCGGACGGCGGCGGCGACACGCTGGTGGTCAGCGGGCCCGAGCAGCTGGCCGCCGACTCGGAGCCCGAGTACGAGACGGCGCATGACGTGCGGCGCCGCGCGCTTACCGCCACCGACCCCGTGCACACGCAGGTACTGCGCTGCCGCGCGCGGGGGGCTGCACGGACCCCGACCGTACCCGGGTGCTGGTGGCCCCGTCCATGCGCAGGCACTATGCTGACCTCTGGCGCAGCTCGCGCTCGGGTGCTGACGGCCACCGGCCCTGTCCACACTCGGTGCTGATGATGTCTGTTTTTATTGGTGTCGAGCTACTTCAGGCATTCGGAACTTAAGTTGTTACGCTCATTTGTGAGGAATATTATGCACATAGATAATACGGTAGCAAAAACCTTATTCCTCGGAGAAAAACCAGGAGAACTGAGATATAGATGCGTTGATATTTCTGAAACACGCCTTTATCAAAACAAATAGCAGAAGTCTCCTGTAGACAGAAGACAGTCTTCAGTGTCCAGGACCAGGAAAGTCTTAAGAAGACTTCCGCTGTTCGTTTCGATACAGGCATTTTGCCGATACGTCGCCGTATCTATATCTCCATTCTGGTTTTTCTCCGAGGAATATGGCTACCACTACTAACTTATCTACATTCGGAACTTGGTTAACTCGCGATATATATATATATATATATATATATATATATATATATATATATATATATATAGCTTGTTGAACTGTCCGGCCGTGCCCTAAGGTTTCCTTGAGTTAGACATTTTCCTCTTTCCCGTCGTCATTGGCCATCTCTGGGCCTCTGCCCTTCCAAGACCGCCTCTGCCATGCGGCACTGCCCTCCCTGATTTTGACCACCACTCCCTGACCGTGACCGCCCCTGCCCGGTCCGCCAGGTGCTTCGGGACGTGCTGCAGACGCGGCTGCGTGAGATGCTGGCGGCTGTCGGCGAGCGGCGTTACGCGGAGCTGGCCGCCGACGTCGACGTCGAGACTGCGCAACAGCTCAGGGAGTACGTGCAGTTGTGAGCGGCGCCGCCGGGGCCGCGCCGCGCCTGTTTTGTCCCGCTGGCTGCTTGAGTGTGCTGTGGTGTCGTCGTGCCGCGGCCGTCCGCCGCGCGCCCGCCATGTTGGGAGCTGTGATCTGGCGCCCGCTTGCTTCCAGTCGCGCGCGCCGCGGTGAGGAGCTGAACGACTCGGCGGGTTCCGTGTATGTGTTACGCTCAGGATTCTCTTCCTCCGGGAAGCGGCGTTGTTTTGGCGCGCGCTGTCTGGCGCGGCCGTGCCCCCTGTGATGGCCGTTGTATGAGATGTCCGACCGGCGGCGGCGGGAGATGTGCTGTGGCGAAGCGCCGCGGTCGGCACTGAGGACGGAATGTCGGCAGAAGTGCAGTGTGCATGACACGAATGGAGGAAGTGCGGGAGGCGATGATAGTTGATGCACGCCTTAGAGGGTGCCGAGTTTTTTGGGACATGATTTATTTGCCCCGTCACGCTTGTATCCAAACTTCGTTTGTCATGCTTCTTCAGATATGCTGAAAATAAAATCTAACCACGATATTTTCAAGCTGTCGTTTGTCAATGACTGCCTATTTGGGATGTGTACGACTTTTCGTAAAGAACGGCTTATATCTGATCTCAGTTTAAGAACACGCGAGATGTTTAGACTACAGACACACTATGCAACATCGAGTCTAAGTCTGAAACAACATCGGGTGCAATCAGTTTGCATTTGTAACACAGCTGCGGTAAACCAAGTAATCACCGCAATCTCGATCGAATCCGAAAACATGCGGACATAGTGTTCAGACGGTGTACTGAGCACTGTTCGGAAAAAGCCGACAGGGTTCGTCCCGGATTTCTACCTGATTTTCATCCATGCACCGTCTTCGTCCGGCCTTCTCCCCCAGCTCTGGCCCCGTACATAGAGCGGGGTTGTTTACTGCCGACTGTTCGGCCTGCTGGTCGTGGCGTCTCCCCTAGCTCTTGTTCTACACGTCGAGCGGGACTCGTCACTGACGACCGAACGTCAGTTCCGCTGGGGATGCACGTCTGGTAACGTGGGCAACAGCACGACAATGGAACAAAACGCGAGCGACTTTGGTCATCATAGAGGCCTTTCTTTTTGCCTGTCGAAACGATTTTTGGACATGTGCGCGCACCCCACAGAAAGCCACACAGAGACGAGACACGGCCTGAGACTTTCTGTTGAAGACAGAAGGTAGTCCCACGTAAAGCTCACTGGTAACAGCAGAGTTGGATATGCCGTGCATCTTTACGATGGTTGTTTGTGTGACATTCCATATCAATGCAACCAAAGGTGGCCTTCAACGGTTTTGACTTCAGCCACTCTTTACAAGACACGACTACTGATCCGTGACAACCCTTTTGGTGCTAAACGATAGTCGCCGGCCACATATCAGAGACGACCCGTTTTCGGAGCAGCCAGAATCGGCGGCGTCCATTTGCTGTTTTCTACCGCCTTCCGTAGTCGCTCACCTGGGTCTGCTTGTCCAGCTTCACGCCTGCTTGTCCCCGATAGCCGAGCGGACCACCCTGGTCTCAGAGAACCGGGGCTGCTCAGCGCTGCATTTCAGTGGACTGGGAAGCGTAAGTGTGTATAGTTGCATGGGCAAGCGTGTAATACATGCAGCTGATGGACGTAAATGCTCGTTAATCAAGGGTAAAGACCGAAGCTGCCCCAATCACCAGACGCAACCGATCCGTCAGGCCCGCAGCACAGCCAAGCCAGGCATGCAGCTTACTGTAACTGGGAGCGGCTCAACGGGCACGCTCCCGTCGGCTGGCTGCCGGACGCGGCGGGCGGAGGCTGCGTTAGTCGTGCCGTGCTAATTGGAACGTCAATACAACGGAGCACCGACGGCGGGCCCTGAGGTGATTATTTGAGCTGGAGGACGTGCCGACTGCTCTGGGCGTGTGGCGTCCAGGACTTAAGCTGTACACTAGCACTGCCTGCAAAGTGAAGGCACCGAGGGATGTATAACGTGGCATGGAGCACCACGACACGGTCGCTCCTAGTGCCCGTGCCTGCCCGTGGTCACCTGGTGCCCGCGCCTGCCCGTGACCACCTGATGCCCGTGCCTGTCCGTGACCACCTGGTGCCCGCGCCTGCCCGTGACCACCTGGTGCCCGCGCCTGCCCGTGACCACCTGGTGCCCGCGCCTGCCCGTGACCACCTGGTGCCCGCGCCTGCCCGTGACCACCTGATGCCCGTGCCTGTCCGTGACCACCTGGTGCCCGTGCCTGTCCGTGACCACCTGGTGCCCGCGCCTGCCCGTGACCACCTGGTGCCCGCGCCTGCCCGTGACCACCTGATGCCCGTGCCTGTCCGTGACCACCTGGTGCCCGCGCCTGCCCGTGACCACCTGGTGCCCGCGCCTGCCCGTGCCTGTCCGTGACCACCTGGTGCCCGTGCCTGTCCTTGACTACCTGGTGCCCGTGCCTGTCCCTCAACGGAGGAACATTGAGCATGAGCATCATTTGGTAACTAGATGGCGCTTGGGAACTGACGGTCTACCCATCACGGCCACATGTATTTTGACCCATCGGGAGAATACATATAGCGCGTTTCGGTGTCGTTGGATTAGATAAGTTCGGGTGACATCTCTACCAGTATAAATCTACTTGTTTGTTTGCTGGCGTCGCTACCTCGCGCCACGCCATTGGCCAGCCGGCTCACGTCCGCGGCCGGGACAGGTCCAATGAGTCATCCCCAAATGCCCGCACATATCCACAACCCCTCGGACGTGATTTATTGCCTACTGCCATCACCGCCGACTCAGCAATTCGCCTTCCATGCCCGTAAGCCCGGCGACGACACAGTCTCCGCTCCGCTCCCATGTATTCGCACGGCTCTCAGCCGCCCGGACGGCGCCGGGCCCACGCTCTCTGAACACAAGCGGAGCTGAGCGGCGAGCCCGCTGGACGGATCGCGAGACGCTCGTCCGCGCATGCGCAAACGTCGGCGCCTCCCAAGACGGGCAGTTTCAGGGGAACGGCGGCGGACCGAGCCGTCCGAGACGGTGGTTCGCTCCGCGCGCGCGCCCGGTCAGGAGAGGAAACAGAAAGGTGACCGAGACGCGCGCGCGACCAAGCGCGCGGGAGATTCGACGGACGACCAACCACCGGGATAAAGCTGGACACTTGTTCAAGCGCACTGATGGAATGCCAATGTACACACTGCCCCGGCGGTGACGATACCAGCCGAGGCCCGCAATGGCGAGGGAGGAAACAGCAGCTCCAGCTGGCCGACGCAACAGCTTCGTCCTCCCCGCCTCTTTCGCTGCCGGACACCACTAAACTCTACAAACATTCTGTAAATAGCGAGCTCATCCAACAGTACTGGCTCCATACACCCGCCACTTTAGCTACCGTTCTCGCATGTCCGCAGCACGTGTTCAAAAGGGAGACGACAGGAGCTGAAAATGAAAGTGTGAATGGCGCAACGTTAGGGTTGAGTCGCAACAAGCGACGTCATCTAGTTGCTCATGCAGTCCGCATGGATACCACAGTCATCCCGGCAATGTGGCCGGCGGACTGTTGGCATAACCAGCATAAAAACGAGACGAAAGAACAGCCGAGCCGCTGAACAACCAAGCCTCCCGGTAAAAAATAGTCATCACCCCATGAAGGTCGTCTGCTCCCAAGTCTTTTGACAAGACGAGAGACAGTGACGCTCCACAACCCCTCCCAACGATGTCGCGATAGACTCCTTACAACTCAACAACTCCCCCGATCACGCACCGGAGCACTCACGCTCATCCGCCAGCACATCACACCGCCACCCGCACGAGGTAACACGCTCGCGTCCCGCCGCCGCCTGCCGGCCCCACTCGCCCCGGCGGAGGCGACCGGTCACCGAGCCGCGGTCCGCTCACGCCTCGGCTCCGCGCTCCGCGTAAGTAGTCTTGCTCGTCAGGTCTTCGGATCGCTTGCTGCGGCGGACCGGCCAGAGGTAGCCGCTGCGTCTGGCTGCCGGCCGCCCGCGCCGCACCTCAGTACACCCACGTGACGGGCACCCACTGCGGCTCCGTCTCCAGCGCCATGACGGCCTCAACCACGCGCCGGTATGTCTCTTCCGGGTCCTCGTTGATCAACAGCAGATCGAAGTACTTCTCGTAGGCGCGCTGCAGCCGCGCCGACTCCTCCATCTGGTGGCGGTGGTCCTCCTCCTGCGGGCACGCGCGGCGTCATCGCCCAGCTCCGGGTCAAGCATCGCCGCCGCGCGGCCGGGGGCAGGTCACGTACTCAGGGGCGCGACGCCCTGCGTCCAATAAAACAAACACGGCCGCTCTAGCGCTGATGCGCTGGCGAGACGGGGAGCGAAATAGAACTGTCTGGCCCACATATCAATCGACGACGAAACCTGACACGAGTGCGAAAACGGAGTAAACTGTCAAGCCGCCAGCTTGCACGCCGCGTGGATACCGAGCCCATGATTCGTCAGGCGGCGCTCCAGTAGTGCACGCATCGGATCAGATCGGCTCCCGCCCGGCGCCGTTCTCGCGCCGGCTCGGCGGCCGGGGAGGGAGAGGGGAGGAAAGGGGCGGTACTCACGTCGTAGAGCGAGTTGAGTGACTCGAGCGTGCGGCCGCGGCGCGAGCTGTACCGGGCGCTGTTGCGGTCAAACTGCGGACACGCGGCCGGGGTCAGGCCGGGGTCAGGGTCGGGCGCGCGGCCGCTGGCATCACCGGACAGATGCAATGCAAGACAAGCAGCTGCGCTCTTCACGCCATGAGGCTGTCGTTCTACAGGGAAACTGATGCACGAACGTCAGGCTTCAACGTTCCCGCCCGGCTCGGTCGACTGGCTACAGGATGCAAGCGAGAGTCTAGCGGCTTGCGCCGATCACACACGTCATCAGGCACATTCGCGATCGGTTGGACTTCGGCGGCCGAAGCGGTACTCCAACCACAACCCACATGCTCGGTCATGCCTGGCCAGACGCGGCCCCTGGCGCCGCACACAGCCAGCGTCCGCCCTCTGCTCGTTCTCCACTCGCGGGCCGCCAGGCGCCGCGGGTTGCGTCGCTCACCGTAAGACTGCGGCTCGAGTTGCGCAGCGTGGTGGCCGACTCGCGGTAGAGCTTCTCCACGTCGTCGACGCCCGGCGCCGCCAGAAACACCACGTACGGGTGGAACTCGGCCGAGTTGTAGAGCGTCTTCAGCGACACGGGGCTGCAGTCGAGCACGCACATCTTGCCGGAGCGGATCACGGCCCGGATCGAGTCCAGCTTGGTACCTGGTGGGCGGGTTATGGGCAGCTAGTGACATCCGGAGAGTTAGTGGTTCGGGAGACTGGCGAAGCGACACGGTGATCAGGTGGCTCAGCTACACCGCGGAACCCCGACGAAATGACGACTGCGAAACGGATCGGCGGACACCTCCACGTCGCCCAACAACCATTGACAATTAAGTATTCGCACCAGCAGACACCAATACTCTCCCAAAGAGCGGGCCATAGGCAAGCCCCCGCCAGAGGCTTGCGACTTGCGTTTCAGATGCACCCCACGTACCGTACAGGTGTCCGTTGAACTGGCCGTACTCGAGGTAATGCACGTTCAGAATGTCCTCCTCCATGGCCTCACGCGACGTGAAGTGGTACACCTGACCGTCTTCCTCGTCTTCTCGCCTTGGTCGGGACGTGTCTGCAGAATCAGGAGCGGTGAGCTACGCAACAGAAACAGACAAACACCGACGCATTGACACAATGACATGCCCTCGGTCGGCCGGGCAACAGTGATGAGCTCGTGTGGAAGTCAACGGGGTTCAGTCCATTCTAATCTACTTCTCCATTTGTCGTTGGATTCACCACAGTTCCTGGATACCTGCATTGATCAACGCGACCCAAAAGTTAGATCAGCCCGGATCAGCGATGATCTTTCCGCACTGACCCGCGCTTATCCAACCTTGTTTCATAATACTACGTTCCACATTCATGGCACGGACAAGCTGAGAGACTGGTCACGTAATCGCGAACAAGTACAAATTTCTTCAAGGGTAATGGTCCACTTCGATGACTTTTTACGACACTTCATCGACTTCATTACATCCTCAAGCCCAGCCTAAAACGGAGTGAAGCAAGGAAGACAGCTGTAGACACAGTCAAACGCCATCATCAAGCAAATACAGCCGGCCGGAACAAAGGAAACGGTCTGGCACGACCGCCGGAGCTCATCTTCATCACGACCGAAGGGATTTATACGACCGCCAGTGGCCCAAATGACGGCCCGGCCGAGCTGCTGAGACCGTCCTCGGACATCGAGAGGCACACCGCGCTCAGACTGCCCGCACCCAAATGGGGCCATCCGTCACATAAACTGACTTAGCGCCAACCTTGGTTAGCCAAATGAGGACGAACCTTGGTCATATTTTAAGGGACCCGCTCTCCAACCAGCTTTAAGGCTTGGCGGCAGCACGGTATCATGAACTAAAGACACTTGATTGGGTCATCGAGCGTCATGAATCATTGAAATGCAGGGTTTTACGGCGGCCAAATTATAACGAAACGGAGACCCATTTACCTCTACCTTGAACAAAACTGTGAAATGGAGCGCAGATGCTCATTTCATGCCGTCACTAAAGTACCGACACAAAACGAACCAACAGAATAAGTTATCACTTGCTTCTGAGGCGACTGTGAACCGCTGCCCGCGGCACCTCAATCTGCGCACACGTCTGCACTGAGTGCGGCGCCAGGCCGGGCCGGCGACCGACGCCAGTCACAGCCTTCGGACGGGACCCGAGGGCGGGGCAGGGCCCGGCGGGACCTGGGGCGGGACACGGCAGGGGTCGCAAACGGGGCCCCGCGTGGCCTCGGGAGGGACCAGGTGGGCCTAGAGAGGGACCAGGTGGGGCCTAGAGAGGGACCCGGCGGGGCCTCTGGCATGACCCGGCGGGGCCAGAACACAACGACGCTGGGCCCGAGATCGCGCCGCCCTCCCTGCGGCGGGCGGCAGCACCTGGTCGACAAGCGGCAGCGGCGGCCTCTGGAGGCTCTCCGGACCAGCCAGTGATGATCCGCCTGTGCCGGCCAGGAGTGCAGTGGTCACGTGGGAAGGGGGCCAGGCCGGGACAGACGACACAGTCAAGACGGCTCATCGGCGCAGGTCGCGCCGCCCTGAGGGGAGGGTGCAATGCCTCGGCCCCGACTTCGGTTCGTGAAGACGACCGCCTCATCTCCTAGACGTCAAAGCAGCCTCGACAGTGCTGCGAAACACCCCGTATGGGCGGCGCGGGACGGGCCAGGTTGGTACTATATCAGCCAATTGTAATATGGACTTGACAATGAGCATTCCAAGCTGGGACGGAACGTGTATCAGCGAAGGGGCCGGTTAAGAGCCGAAGAGCACAGACTGAACGCCGCCGCCGCCGCCTCCAGCCGGTGCACAAACCGGCTGTCTCCGGGTGTTCGCGCGTCCGCCCACGGACACGGGCATGCACCGCGCGTCCGGCCGGCCGGGTCAGAGGTCAGGTCGCGCGGCGTGACCTTCGCTGACGTCACGCTCCCGTGAGAGGCGGCCATTGGCCGTGCTCTGACGTCATACCGGCCGCTGAGGCGCGGCCGCCGCGCGCGACGTAATGCGATTAGGCCGGAGTGCGGGCGGCGCCAGCGTCCCGCCGGCCGGCCTGAGTTCTCGCGCCCAGGGTCGGAGAGTCCATCGGGCAGCGGGAGCCGCCGACGGCCCTCACTGTCCGACGAGGCGAACAGTGAGAGCGGCCCGAGGCGGACGCTGAAGGGTGTCGGCGGCGGCGGCGGCACGTGGAGCCAGGCCCGCTGAGGGACGACTGCCGTCGGCTGACGGCGGGCGGACGAACTCAGAGCAAGAGCTCAGGGCGCAGTGCAAAATCAGTCGCACCGCATTTTTGCCTTCCACTGCCAGATAACTGAGCAACATATATATTGATGTTGTGGGCATGAAATTACTTCGGTGAACCCTTCAGTAAACGGAACGACGGAAAACAGAGGGAACAGTGTGACTTTATCATAATGACTTCGGCTTTGGGGCGCACCGACTACGATGGCCACATAGCAGTGTGATTTTAAAATCATGGATCAGTTTACAAACCGGCCGCATTAAATAGCGCTGATCCCAAAGTCCGGCACGTGCATACGGGAAATCGCACCCTGCAGTTGTATGCTGGCGTAGATGAGAAAACGGGGCGGGGGGGGGGGGGGGCAAAGCGAAAGAGACGGGGGAGGGAGCAGGTAAGCAAAATGCGACTGGGGGAGGCAAACAAGGAGAAAGATACGAAGACAATGAGACAGGATTCATCTGGTGGCGGGAGCCAATAGAGGATGTTATTACAAGGAGAATGACACGAGAACATGCCAACAGACGAGCTGACGAGCCAGCCACAAGTGTGCATCTTAACCGGATCGCTAAACGCCCATCCGTCAAGAACGTGATCACCTTTCTGTACATCACGAACAAAGCGCATGAGGCCAACCACCCTGCATGCCAGCATGCACATCCCTGCACATACATGTTGTGCATATCAATGCGCTATGAACATTCGTGCACAGCTTGCTTACCACGTGCATCGCGTCCGTGTCCATCCACGGCGTCACATTTGCAATAGAGATACTGTGGTCTGTCGGCGGTTTCCTTAATTAACAATAAGCAAGTCCGAGGGATGAGGAGAGGGATCTGCCGTCTCGTTACGGCGGCAATGTAAAACACATGAAGCCAATGAAAGTCCGGCCTGGCCTTGCGGACGCGTCTCAAGTATCCGGACCAATGCCTACCAGGCCGCCGGTGATGCCTCAGAGTCATGCAAGCCCCACCACTAATGGACCAACCCGCCCTCGACGACGGCCGCTTCTGTTCCTTCCCATACTTGCCCTTGCTCCGAGCGGGAAAATGACCGGCCGGCGCGCGACACACGCCGAGACAAAGCGCAGGCGCCGCCGGCCGAAACCACGCGTCGGGACCAGGACCAGACCAGGTCCCGAGAACAGGGCGTGGTCTCTCAACGCAAGACCACGTCGGCATGTCGGGAGGCCCGCTGATCGGGCGCACCCGCCACGTGTGGCCGTTGCGCCCAATTAGCACCTCTCAACTGACTCCAGCTGACAGGAGACTCCACGGCCGACCGGCGCGTCCTGCGCGATGCGATGAAGCCCCAGCCCGCCGCTTCGTAGGACGCCGTGGGCGACCGGCGTCGTTCGGCGTGGTTCCGCCCCGTTAGCGTCGGGCTGGCCGAGCGGCGGCGCTCCCATCCGCCGCTGATACGGGCCGCGTAAGTGGCGCATAAGCGGGCCGGCTGTCCGGCACGTGAGCGATGACGGCTATGAATCAGACGGGACACGGCTGCCGCCGGTGCCGGCAGGGCGGGGCCGCCGGCACCGGGTGCGATACCGGGCCCCCAGGCGGCTGGAGTCAGAGCCGCCGGCGGGCCCTCGGGCGCACGCCGCCGACGGATGACATATGATGATCCCGGCGACCTGAGGCGGCGCGCGAGGTATCGCGTCACCCCGCACCCCGCCTCCTATGGCGAGCTGCCGGGCCCGGGACGTCAGCAGGGGAGAGGCTCCCCGACTGGCGTCAACGGCGGACCGTCGACTGCACCACGGGCGCAAGTTTAATCAGGAGAGCCGCTGCTGACATGCGCGGGTCGGTTTTACAGCGCAGCCCCGCGCCCAAATGGGAGGAGTTGGGCGCTCCAGTGAAATAAGGACAAGGGCCCGGACACGTACCAAAAGCGGCACAATTTTGAGCCAGCAGCGAGGACAGAGCCTCACAGTTCAGAAATTGCAGCGATCATAGTCTTTGGGTTAATGAAACTGTTTAGGAATGAGTGGGTCCAGGCCCGAAGCTTGGGAAAAGTGGTCCAATCTGGACAAAATTCGTTTGAAGGCCCTTTTGGGGTAGGCTTAAGGGAGTATTTCACCTTTTGTACTCAACACTTGTTGTTAGACCAAACGCGTCCAATTTGACCAGTAATACCAGCTTTCTCGCAATCGTTCTGAAAAGCTCAGAACTTTTATTTGACGAACCCGCTCATGCGGGAGAAATCTCACTTGTTCCCTGCTCATTACCATGAAAGTACTGCATTTCAACTCTCTTGCCTTTTAAACGGTTGTGTTCTGTAATGTTTGCAACACACTAATTCCTCAAAGCGCTTGTGTAATAAATGCTAAGAAAGCTTGAAACACTGTTTCGAGACAAATATCTGCAAACATAAGGCATAACAAGCTACCCCGCGAATTCAACGAAACAAGGAAATATGGCTGCTTCCCCCCCGCCCCCCCCCCCCCCCCCCCCTATGGCCTTAAACAGTGACTTATTTCGTGGCGCGCTTTGGCTTTGGGAATGGGAGTATCACATGGTCTGTAGTCAGTGACTCAGTGGTTAAAACTTCAACCAATGCGCTTCTCGGTAACTGACCCCTACTGCCCGCTGTTCATTCATGTACTGCTGTACTGCCAAACGCTGTACTGCCAAACGTTCATCTCCGCTGACGTCATTCACATCAATAGAGGCGCCCGGTTTACGTTCGCAGGCCCGCAATGTGCGGGTTTAAACAGCTCCGAAGTGGTACCTCTAACCTTCAACAGCTGGCAACGGTCCTCAGCAGATTCTGCCCATGTCATGACGACGGTGGTCGTGACAACTGCAGCTGTCACGAACTCGAAATACATTCTGTGGCTACCAAGGACAAAAAAGAGTAGTGCTGTTACCAAGTGTTAACAGATTTTAATTATTTTGTAGTCCAAGTTACGATGTTAATATTAGTCCAAATTGGACTGCACAATAATTAAAATATATGTCCTTATTACGTCTTCCTTAAGCTTTGCCATTATCAAACGCAACTGGTCCTGAGTTTTTACCAGCGTATGTTTTTGAAATATGCCTCAAAGATGGGACGCTCCCTTTTCATTATAATTACCTCCCTAATTAAATCGTTATTTCATAGCTCGATCTCCGTAGTCTTCTCTATCTGAGGAAAAACCTGTTTTTTGTGTATTTCACAGGCAGGTTTCGCCATTTCTCACTGCCTGGCCTACCTAGCCCCAACTCATCTTGCCAAACAACACCCAGGGATGTGACAAGTCACACTTTCACACAATCTGAAACTATACCCTACGTGATTCATCTCGTACGAGCCAATTTCGCATCGCGTGCCGCAGACACCTTGGTCATTTCCCGGTTGTCCACGAAAAATCTGCTTGACTGAATGATGCTGGTCAAGGCCAGTTGGACCACTTAGACGCTCCCATTAGTCCCGCGCAGTAGGTGTGGTAGCCACCAGTAATCTCGCCCAGCGTCATATCTTTAAGGTCGAGTCTGCAACGGCGGACTGAATGCAGACCAGGTCGCAGAAAACGGACATGATGATTATGACGATAATTGGAGCTTCTGGGTGCCCCGACAGCCACGGGCATAAGTAAAAACAGAAGAAAAAAGAAAAGAAAACGGACAAAACGTGCCGGTATGAACGTAGCAGCATCAAGTCGTGTGTAGCCTGAAGACTGAGTACCTAATTGGGCGCAAATACCTGCCCTGATATTGGACAAATCTAAAGCCTGTACGAGACAGTTTTATCGGCGTACGCGTACTGCTCCCAACAGAAAAATGAGCAATTTAAAACATGGCAGTAGAAGCCACTCATCAGCTGCGTGCCCAACAAGGCGCTTCCTCGGAGGCACCAGTACCTAGGCGTGCAAAATCACCAGTTTCCTCCACTAGACCATCCCAACGAGCATGCATAACACGAAAGTGCAATGATTGTCAAACGAAGAGATTTCCCAAGCCTGGGGCACACATACATCACAGAACGCTCACACAAGCGTGTGAACACGCCGCATTTAGCCTCTACAAAATCACGCTGCGCATCACGCACGCAAATTACAGGAATTGCCATCGCCTCAAATCATGGGCCCCTTCTGACTGCATGAATCACAGCCGGCGCGGTCCGCCCGGGGCCACCGCGAGGCGCGCGTCCGTTCCGGCGCGGTGGCTCCCGGCGGCGGCGGTGACCACAGGCGCGCCGCGGCGGACCGAGGCCGGCACTCGGGTGAGGCCGGCGCGCCGAGCTCACGCCCTCCGCCGGTCACCGAGCCGCTGGCGGCCGGCCCAATCAGCGGCGCATTAGCGGGCCGCAGCAGCACCGCCGCCGGGCCCGGCTCCCGGAACCGGCAGCGCCGCTGGCGGCGGCGGCGGCGGCGGCGGCGCTGCAGCGGCGGCGGCGGAGCGCGTGCACGCAGCGGCTCGGCGCGGCCGGCGGCCGGGGAGACCGGACCTGCGTGTAGACCGCTGGGCCGTGCAAACACGTCGAGGCTTCGGTGAGAGCTCCCGGGAACATGAATCGGTGTCTCCCGATGACTGGTGGGATGACGGCGAGCGGCACTGTACGAGGCTTTATGGCCTAGTCCATGGCCCACAGTCCTGGCCACACCGACCACATGTCTTAAAACGAAGATCCCGAAGCTGGGGAACTTTTGACCTCAAGCGTTTGATTCGCGTGCCGCATACCGAAATCCTGTACCGCAGGCGACCATCAAATTAAAACGGCCAATCTCATTCCCAGGCAGTGCAATATTCACGACCACATAGTAAACGCGTCAACAGAAACAGCGCGGCCTGACCTTTAGCCCCACTCGTGTGGTTCATTTACACCCTGATCGGATTCCAGCAGTCATATAATGCAATGTACATATTTGTTCACGCCTGGTTACTATAAAGGATATTACCACGCATATATCATGGTACGGTTTGTGGCAATGACAACAGGAAAATATCAATAGCGGGGGGGGGGGAGGGCATTACCGCACCTACAATTAACGGCATTCTGAACATAACGAGCTATGTTACTCACCCCAAGTCGCAACGGAAACGAACAGAGCATGTATGTACTCATAAGTACTATCCAATCTTAAACCCGGTATTATATTACAAAATGTATCATAAACCACAAAATCACACGTAATAGAACATGTAAAATGGTGAACACGTGACTGTAAAAATTGTATCTGCCTGAGAATACCTGCGCCCCACCTACTGAAATTACAAACATGGCAGACGTTGCTCGCCTATGCCAGTAATTCAGTCCTGGACGATCGTTTTTTTTTTCGGTTTACGGCCCCCGCCATTTCATCAAAGGAATTCGGATGCCAAACAGACGATGTGCATAAAGCGGCTCGTGCGCCCCCGCGCTGCAATACTTACCGAGCATGAGAGCTTTACCGACCGCAAAACAAACGAGACAATCGAGTAAGTCGCTCGCAACTCTACGAGCCTATGAACGCTCGAAAGTTAGCATGCCGGCACTTACGCTCAAGCGACCATCCTTTAAGCTCCTCAGGCGTAATCTACACACTGGACATGACAACGCAACGACGGTCTGCCTCAATCACCACCCGGGGCCGTTTACATGGGATTAGCTTGACAGCTGCCACCGGCTGTGGCCACGTACCAGCGACGAGCGCCTAACTCCGCCATAACACAAGCCATGCGCGGTGAAGTGGAGCGGCGCAGCACGCCAGCTGCGGCCCGCGCCACATGCGCCAGTACCCAGGGCTCCGGCACTGCCGACCCGCCCGCTCACCCCACGCGGCCAGTCGCGGGGCAACGCCCATAACAAGACTGAATGACCTGAAACCTTTCTGCTGTTTCTTGGGATATATAAATATTTTTTTTTGGGGGGGGGGGGCCGGCGCCCACTGCTGGGTCCATATTGCGCCAATAACAATGGCAGCATTGCACATCATTGCAAAGATCAGTTAATTCACATAATCTTAATAAACCCCGGAACATATTATATAGCAAACATACAATACCAGTAAAAAAAACAACAGCAAAAAAAGACCGCCACCACCAAGCAGGCGCGAACCTAGAATATAGCGTAATTTGTGCAATGCGACATTTCGCTCCAGGCGCCACACACGCCGCTGAGCCGACCTGTGGCCACGAGGGCATCCTGCGACGCGCGGTCACGAGAGCCGCACACCACCTCACACCGAGGTCTGTGCGCACCGCACGACCGGTGCCTGCCGGTCTCGAACGGGCGGCGAACACACAGCCTGCAGCGCACTACCTCCTTTCGCCTAGCCTCGCGTAGGCTACAGTCTTGGGCTTAATTTGGGGCTCATAACCATGAGCTTGATATTAGATTTCCAAACGTAACAGAGCTGCCACTTACGTGGCAGACAGGGCAAAGTGGCTGGGTACAAGACATATGCTGGAGGGGGGCTGCACGTGCATAAGGCTGCCGCGAAGCACATTCACCGCGGAATCCGCGAGTTCGTTTCCCGAGAATGCCGGCATGACAACGGATGCAGCATAGCACAATCTTCTTTTCAGTGCGATCCCATGCTTAGAGCCGTTCTAAAATGCTCTGTGCAAGGTGAAGTGGCGTGTCAAAAGTCCTCAATGCCAAACGGCTAACAAAAGAATCTGTTAAAGAGGTCTGAGGACTTCTCTCTCTTCCTTCAATCAAATACAGTGCTCTGACAACAGCATACAGCTTGATAACCCCGTATGTGGATGGACAAGGTGGATGGATGAATTCTTTGATAACAGCATGGATCTTTAAGTAAGCATGGATCTTGATTTACTACAGTTCAGAATATCTGGGCCAAAATGTACGCCGTCATGAATCGGAGCACTGAAATATGCATGGACTGTCACCAAGGTTGAAAAAATGAAGGCATTACAAAGCGTTTTACAAAGGTGTTCAAACAACTTTGACTGTTAACTATGCAGCAGACAAGTAGAAAGTGACGCATTTAAGATGTCTGCACGTAAGAAATACGTAAGTGAGAAATATGGCATTTGACATAAAAAAACAGAAGGCGCGAGTCCCTGCGACGAATCTCTTTCAAAGCATTGCGACATCTACGTGGTAGTATAATCGCAACGCTCCCCTGTTCTGGCAACTGCTATCTTATGACGGGCAATTCAAGTCCACGGCAACAACCTTCTACCAACAAATAAACCGAGAAAGGAATTCTCTGAAACTTGCCCACCAGCACTGCATGGAATCCACACATCAAACAATTAGTGGCAGCTACCACCAGCGGTGCCGCCGGCAACTGTTGGACCGACCGCCAGAGGTCCGGGCGGCAGGGCTGGCGCGGCGCACCGGCGGGGGCCGCTGCCGGCGGGCCGGCCGGGGGCCGCCGGGTCGGCGAGGCCGGCTGGCGCGCCGCATATAAGGCGCGGACGGGCGGGGTCCGCCACACACCACCCGCCCACCGCCGAACGCCATGGCCCGCGCCCTGCTCTCGTGCCTCGCTCTGGCCTCCCTGCTGGCCGTTGCGCTGTCGGCCGACGCCGACGCCGCAGCGGCAGACCAGGAGGCGCAGGAGGCGCGCTACGGCGGCTACGGCCTCGGCTTCGGCTACGGCACCTACGGTCGCAACTTCAACGGCTACCGGGGCTACGGCAACTACGGCAGGAGGTGAGCGCGGGTCAAGCCACGGGGCGCAGCGCGGGTCCAGGCCAAGCCACGGGGCGCAGCGCGGGTCAAGCCACGGGGCACAGCGTGGGTCAAGCCACGGGGCACAGCGCGGGTCGCAGCGCGGGTCAACCCACGGCCTGCAGCGCAGGCCAAGTCACGGGGCGCAGCGCGGGTCAAGCCACGGGGCATAGCGCGGGTCAAGCCACGGGGCATAGCGCGGGTTAAGCCACGGGGCATAGCGCGGGTCAAGCCACGGGGCATAGCGCGGGTCAAACCACGGGTCACCCCAGAGACGGCCAACAGCCGAGGCCGCCACGGCCGATGCATTGCCGGTCACCACGGCAGCCCGCGCGGTGACTGAGACGAACAGCGCGGCACCGACCGCTCGCGCTGCACCCGGACCGTGCCCGTGCGCCCCCCCCCCCCCCCTCGCCGGCTCTGCTTCCCGCAGCCTAAGCTCTGGCGTTCACTGCCGGCCTCTCGTTGCAGCTACTACCCGGGCTACGGCCGTAGCAGCCGCTACCTGGGCCGCTACGGCCTCTACAACAACGACTATGGCTACGGCCGCTACGGAAGCTACGGTCGCAGCCTGGGTCGCTACGGCGGCGGCTACGGCGGCTACGGTAACCGCAACGGCTACGGCTACGGAAGATACGGCTACAGGAACGGCTTGGGTCTTGGCCGCCGCAGCGGATACTATGGCAACTACGGCAACAACTACTATGGCTACTACTAGACTCCGAACGTCAGCTGTCGACCCACTCTCTCCCGCACTCTGTCAGTAGCAAATGCCTTCGCAACAACCAAAATACACGCGATATCCCGAAAGGTGATGTCACAAACCAACTGGCCGTGTTGCATTTCGTATGGCTCGGCGGAAGACTGCCTGCCTCAGAAGCGACTGCCTCCGAAAGTGACACGACAGCCGAGCTGAGCATTGACAACACAGAACGAGCAGCGCATTGCACCCCAACCCCAAAGCAGGCAGGCTCTGGCAGCGGCACGTGGCCGCCTCCACACGGCCCACCGCCGCGGCCGCTGGGCCCGCCCACTCACGCGGCAAGGTAGTGCCGAACTTATCCGGGAACATGTCGATGATGCGGTTCTTGAGCGTGCGCCGGCCGACGCCTTGGCAGCCGATCAGGCAGAGCACCTTCCGCTGGAAGGGTGGCATGCGCGCCACCTCCTCGTACAGCGTCAGCTCGGCCTTGTCGAACTCGTTGTTCTGCTTGGAGCGGTACATCTGCTTGCGCTTGCGCTTGCTGATCTGCGGACGGCGGAGGCGGTGAGCGTGGCGCGCCGCCGCCGGGGCAGGCGCCGGCGCGAGACGCGGCGACCCCCGCGTGGATAGCGGGGATCACTAAAGTCTTGGTGTTCAGGTGGGCGACACAATGCGACAGCGACTGGGATTCCGGGTCCGTGACAGCGGGCGTGACAAATGTGCAGTTGTCATGGGGTCATCCCATGTCCCCCTTACCCTACGGGCATCTGAAAATTGGAGATTCCATCCCCCAGCGAAAGTAAAAAGTGCAAGCACTGAAACCATCTGAACTTCATTACTGGCGTCAAGTAGGTGCTAAACCTGGACCGGTACCAAATCCTTTCCGCGCTTGCATACTTTGGCGTTAATTATTTCACACACATCGTTGCGGCGTTGATTAAGACCACTCTGCATGTTAATGAGAACAAGGTTATCGCGATGCCCCGGCTCTGAGCGATTCGCAAATGGCCACGTAGGCCCGTAAGTTCGCTCCAATGGGCCATTGACTGCATCACGGACGCACATCGGCTGAAATACCAAGGCGGCCACAAAATGATGACCCGAGCGCCCCCGTTGGCCGCATACATTCCCAGTGAAACCCGCCGCAGCCAGCAAGGCCCGCACAGTGCGACACGCGAGTGCAAAGTCAGCAACGAAACCACCCAAACGAAGCGCCGGATCAATACCACATGAAGCTCTCCTGACCGGCCGAAATAATTCCCCCCAGTCACATTTCGTACGGCCGCGCGGCCATTAACTGCCGGGCGATCCAATCGGTCCGGCCGGAGCTGGCGGCCAGTGGGTATGGTATCTGACCCGGGGACCATCGGTCCGGCCGGAGCTGGCGGCCAGTGGGTATGGTATCTGACCCGGGGACCATCGGTCCGGCCGGAGCTGGCGGCCAGTGGGTACGGTATCTGACCCGGGGACCATCGGTCCGGCCGGAGCTGGTAGCCAGTCGTGCGCCGGCCGTTGAGGGCCATCAGTCAGCGGTCCGCCCGGCGCCGGCAGCCCAGCGACGCGGTCCGGACGCACTGCCTGCGACCACAGGGGGCGCGGTCTCCACATCTCCCACGCGACATCCCATCCCGAGAGGGCACGGTCTCGACCTGACGCGTGATCCCAGCGGGCCACGCCAGTGGCGTCCTGGTCCGTTGTCGCCGCCCAGCGCCGCGTCCGGCCGGTGCCGCCCAGTCGTCGCTGGCAGCCGGCAGCCGTCGGAGGATACTGCGCCGCCCGGCAGCCGCCTCCGCCCAAGAGGACGCCTCCGTCGCCGGAGACAGTTGCCGTGTAGCGATAAGCGCCCGGCCGCCGGTCGTGACCGAGACGCACCAACACCGCGCCACGGCGCGCACGTGAGATCATCGACGGTGACGTTCCACAAGTGCGGTACATACGCCGCCGGATCAGCGGTCGCTGCTATCCCGCGCCCTTGCCAGACATGGAGGAAGTTTGTTTGATTTTGCAGTGATGTCAGACCCATCACCTCTGGTGTGTGAGATGCTTCCATTCGCGGGTCTCAGCGTGTCGGAAGCATGCACCGTGAAACCGAACACCCCATATTTGATTGCGTACACCAAGCTGAGTTCCCGTCCCCTGAGCCAAGAGCTGGGCCTGTATGCCTAAATACAAATGACATTCTGGTTGGCAATCTCAATGAAGAACAGGACGCCTGGACCCGTGAAGCCCTCACTACTGACGGCGCTACTGGTGCAATGCCGTTCCGATTGTTGCCAATAAGCCGTCACATCCACAGCCACCGTGCCGTCACCGGAGCGTATTGTGTTCCTCAGCGGTGATTGGTCGAGTGGAATGGGAAGCCGGGCAATCGACCAATCAGGAGCAAAGGGGCTCCGGTCGCTGGTGGATGTAATGAAGTTGGAATTCTGAGCCAGATGATGTTCTTCGCTCCACTCAAAGGGATCGCACAACGCGAGAGGAGTTGATCCCGTCCAGATCCCGTCCCGGTCCCGATCCCGTCCCAATCCAAACCCCAATGCCGTTCCCGCGGTCAATCAAAGACAAACTAGCTTAGTATGAATTATCGACAAAAGCATTCTACAATGGGATGGGCCCAGGACAGCTGTTTACTCTCCCTGAAACCGATGTACTTCCAATGACAATTGTCTTAGCAACACTACGGTCGACGGGGACAAACTGGCAATCGGATCGTGTTGTTGCGATGTGATGGTTTTTAAGGCGGCGAAAGAATGAATGACAATCTCTGGTAAGCATGAATGAATCCTGTGTCAAAAAATCCTGACTCACACCAACCCCAAATGCGCGCAAACCACGACAGTATTATACGAGAAACATTTTTTCCTAAATATGCTCTTATAGCGAGCGCCCGCAGGCCCGGTGGCAAGTGACCAGGGGTCCAGTGTGTGCCTACAGTCCCGCGGTCAGAGGGCATCGTCTGTCCCCTAACTGGGCCGGCACACCCCGCGGGGTGGAGGGGGAGGGCAGCAGTCGCGTACCAGCGTGCCGCAGATGCCGATCTTGTGCACGTAGTCGGATTCGGGCGGCACGTACGCCTTGCGCCGCTCCTCCAGCTCCTGGGACGGGATGAGGCCGGCCGGCGCGTTCACGCCCACGCGCTGCGCCTGCCACCAATTCGGATCGGACCGGTCCATCACCTGCAAAGGGGAAACCATAGGCGTCAGCCAGGTCGGAATGGGAGCGTCGCCGCTGCAGCGTCGCTCTCCGGGGGAAACAGTACAGTACAGCGCGGGACGCAGGGGAGGGTGTCTCAGCCATCAGTTCACATGAAGACAGACTGTCGCCAAGCCGGCCTACAGCCCCTCAGCCCCAGACAAATCAAGGGGCAGATCAAAGGCCAACTGACCGGGCGCCGCAGAAGTTACGGCGTAGACCATTCTGGCGTTCCAGCCAGATAAGTCTCATCTGACTTGTAATTTTCTCCAGCATTATCAGCCCCGTCAGGTTGTCTGCAGATGTTAAACCAGTACGCATCAGAGGAATCCAGGGGGCAGGAAAGATCCCAACTGACATTCACTTGCCGAAGCTTGTTGCCATCAACCATAGGCTTTCGAAAACAAGGAAAATAATCCAGACAAAGAGTCCCAATTAGAGAATGGCTAACCACCACAATCATCTAAAGCAGATATCACTGACCCAAGCTCAAATAGGGCTTGCAATGAGATACTGCGCCGTCACACAACGCGTCTCACAAATTGTATAGCCCATGATGGCCAGAGTAAGCGCCAAAAGTCATGTTTTCAACAGATGGATAGGGCTGCCTTACAGTAGCCTTTGACCTCGTCTAATTCGCTAAGATTTCGACACATAATAAATAATTAAAGAAAAGAATTATCGCATGCGCGATACAGGAACAGCAATTACACTGATAGTTAATCATGTTCTCAGCGAAGCCCAAATGAGGTTCGACCTGCGGAAGCCCACATACCAGGAAAGTCTGAACGTTGAAGCTAATCGGTGACGTGAACGTCCATTCAATAGCTTGCTGCCGCATCCATTTGTGCGTTCACGACATGATTTGCTTGGGTATTCGCTGTCGCCCAAGACACGTGGGCTCAATCATCTCACAAAGCTCAGCACATGACCCCAGCCGTTGTCAATTCGACCCAATTCAGCCGCTTCTCGTCCCAGGTTTGTGGTACCCACAAATTACCAACAGAAATGGCCCTGTCTTTGAAGTTGCGTGTCGGGCGTCAATGGAGGGCAGGAAACGACGCGTCCACGGCGGCCTCAGTGAAAGCTCCCAGCCCGCCACTCCACAAAGTCATGGGAGCCGGCCGTAACGCCTCCGCGCCACGCGCTGTCGTTCCGGGGGGGGGGGGGGGGGGGGGCGGCAGCCGGCGCCCCGAGCTCCAGGCGCGCCAGCCACTGGGTCAGGTGCAATGGCGCACGCTCACACCAGCGCGCGCAAGGGCCCGGCGGCGCAGTCTGGAGTCTGGCGCCGTGGGCCTCCCGAAACGCCCCTCGTGGTGGGGGCTCGTCCAGCAGACACAAATCGGACGGCGAGACCACACGAGGGGCTCGCCAAGGGGGTCGGGCAGACCCCCGGGGCGGGTCCCGATTGTGACAGACCAGGACGGGGCGCAGGTCCGACCGGGGCCGCGAACGGGAGAGCGTTGCACAAGCAGGCCCACACGGTCAAACCGACCGAACAAAGATATCCAATAGCAGAAGATGAATGGCGGGGTGACGGGGGGGGGGGGGGGGGAGGGAGGCAGTGGTACGCACGAAAGATCCGATCGGCCTGCTGACAGTCTCCGGAATTATACGGTGAAGGCGGGGTACACCCAGGCAGCAAGACGGCCCACAAAGCGACCACCGCAACAGCAGGAGAGTGCGATGTCAAGACATTAGTGCTACCACAAAAACACCTACCGACAACACTGCTACAGTACTTTTACTGCTTACACTCATACCCGACATCAGTGCTCCGCGACAAAACTTATGCTTCCTAAGCACATACCCGTCATTGCTTGACTGCAAAACTCATGCAGTCTTTACGTATCGGCGACATTACTTCTAATACCCATACTCAGCTGTGGAGTGCAAAATGCGTGGACACCTAGCAAGGGTAAAGGAACAATTTGCAGGTTGGGAGGAAACGCTTACCGGACTACACTGCAATTGAACGTTTGTGGTGCCCATACCAAAAATTATCCATTCCTCACGTTACGATATTTTTCGATTTGTCCTGCTTGACATATGCGTTAAAGTTGTAGTTCTGAAAGCAGAGGCTCAAAACGAGGAGTGTGACATTTTGAAGTAGTAATTTTGTCGTGTAGCACTGAAGTGTTCTATACGACACTGGAGAAGTGATGTCGCGTTTTAGTAAACACAAAACTCGATGTGTGATTCGTATTCAGTGGGAGATCCCAACCATCACTAATCTGTGATGATAGGACCTCACATGCGGGGCAAACCCCACGTTTTTGTCTAGTGGGGTAGGTTCGGCCGTTTCCCTGCCTGGCCCGCAAACTTGTTTTGCAACACTATTACACAGCACTCGTGGACTTTTTCAGCACAAGAAATATCGCGCAGAACTACTGCAATCGTGAATTTGTTGGTCAAAATATTTGCAGCGGCACTTATCATCGAGACCATGGAGCTGACAACACTACTCAGGTTTTGCCCAACCAAGTGCTCCGATACGTTCGCTCCCCCAATTTTTTTTTTGGCTCAACCTATAAATAAACGTATTCACGGGTACAATTTGTCAACACGCGCTACGGTGGGGGCCAATTTGAACCCCCGAAGGTTTTCCCGGAATGGTTTCCGAACGGCGCGGGGTAGCAGCGCCTAACGTTGCGTAGCTTTATATAACTAAATAGCGGATCGTTTGGTATCAAAAATTTCGATGCACCTTGCAAGGTCGCTGACCGGCGGCATGTGAAAGTCAAGCCATGGATTCAGTGAATACAATTTCTGGGGAATCGTTCAATCTGATGCGACAACGGGGTGTTACACGAAGCCATACACCTCTGAGATAGTTTCCTTGGCAACACAATAGCCTGAACAAATTCCATTTACCTAGCACCAGATATAAAAAACGGATCTACGTCAAAGTCAACCTGTTTTATTGCTCTTGAGCTAGCTTCATGGTGTAGCTTCTGACACTCACTTTGAATCTATTGATAGCAGGAACCGTATCATCCATCTTCTATAAGCTTCTTTGCTCAGCATAGATCACTGACCTAAAATGAACCAAGGCAACATCTTGTTTTGCGGACGTACTGCCAACGTAATCTTTGACGCTTATCTAAATGTAAAACTGAATGCAGCCTTCTATAATTCTAGTCGCTGTGACCTCTGAAAGCTCAAACGAGGTTACTGACTTTAAATGAGCACCAATGATATTTTACTTACAACAGGCATTAGGTTCTGGAGAACTTTGGACACCAATCTGGAGCTTGACCATGTTTGACCTTATTGGACCCGTAGGCCATGACCTAGGAACCCCAAATTTTGACACAAGTGAGTTCAACGCACAGGCCAACGCATCCTGTGAATTTGGTGTCTCTAGCTCATTTAGTTCCTGAGATTTCAGGGGGGGAGGGTCAAGTTGATCTCCGCACCCGAGCGAAGGGTATTCAACCGGCCCCCCGGGCGCGTTTTAAGTGTCGTCTGTATCGTATAACGCAAAAGTAACGTAACGTATGAGCAGGAGAAGAAATATCACTTTGAGGTAAAACTAGATGGGGTTTTGCGGTAGACGTTAAGACAGGTATATTTTTCTAAGTTCAGTTTTGCCGTGTAGCACTAATGTAATCCAAAACTCTACAGTTGGAAGCAATGTCGCTTATAAGGAAAAACTGCATACGTCCGGAGGAGGGGGAGGGGGGGGGGTAACAGCAACGACGAATATATACTTTTGTACGTCGTTGATAAAGCATGTCAATAGTATAAGTTATGCCGTGTAGCATGCAAGCAGTGCATGAATTTTTACAGCAGAAGCAATTAAGGACATATGTTTTGAGGCGTTTATGTTGACTTGCAGCGCTCATAACGTGTATAAGTGTTTGCAGTACAAGTGATTTTGCGCATGAATTACGTCTGCATAGGTTTATTTGTAGCAGAAGCAACGCCGTAGAACAGCCGTCCAAGTTCTCGCTGTAGCACTGATGACGTGACACCGGAGAGCGCGGCCAGAGCTCAGCGGTGTCCCCGGTCAGCCACTGGGCTACATTAGTCGACCGGCCGGGAGGTCATGTGTAATTGCGTTCGGGCAGGGGTGGAGGTGGGGGAGGGGCTGACCGCGCCGCCGGGCTTCTCTGGCCGCCTGACCCGCCCTTGGCCCGGTCCCAAGGAGATGCGAAGACGGCGCTGGGGCCACCCAGACACGCCCTGGTCAACGTGGCACACACCGGAACCCAGTCCTGCACCACTGCCATCACAGGTGAACCTGCTATCACCACCAACACCATCAAGCGGTGGCGCGCAATCTGAGCTCGCCATGGCGCCTGACCGGAAAGGCCGTTAAACACGGAACAAGAAACGCTACATAATCTATACAAATCTACACTGAAGGACGAGGCCTGCATGCGGTGCAGACCACTTGGCGCAGTCTGAGACATTGCGTATTTCTGACCCCTGTGCAGCACACGGGCCGCGAGTCGCGGGTCCTCGGAAGGCAGGTCGGCGACGACCATTTCGGCACACGCGGCGCAAGTGCCTCACATTGGGAGGTGGGTTTGTGTCGTCGAACACCATATGGTATGTTGTGTAACACCATACACCAGCACCCATACCGACCTGAGCATAGTCTGACTCGCGCCCAAAAGCACCCACCGCCGACTCCGCCGCACATGGATCCCTCCCGCCCCCACCTAGCACAACGCCGCGCTCTATGGACATGTACAGCGAGCGTTCTCCGACTCCGCTCTGAGTCTCCGAGGTTCTCGACTGACGGCTGCCGCGCCGCGTCAGATCGCGAGCTGCGCCGGTCGGCCGCCGGCCGCAGGGGGCCGCAGGGGGCCGCCGCGCCGGCCGGATCCAATCAACACCGGCCGGCCGGCGGCGCTGTCCGGCCGGCGCGCTGGCCGCCGCCAATCTCCCCGCCGCCGCCAAATTGCCGCTGTGCGACCCCCCGCGCAACGGCAGCGCGTGATTAGGCGGCGTTCCGGCGGAGAGACGGACGGCGGCGGCGGCGACCCCGAAGCCACCCATATTGTCGGCCAGTAATCCGGCGAGGCGGCAAATTGCGCCGATGTCTTTGCGGGTTTTCAGCAAGTGTTGACTGAGACGGAAAGGCCACGTCTAGAGGAGCAGAGGCTTCTACTCACACACCAGCCGCGCCATTGGACTATGATTCATTGAGTGCATGAGTTGTAACGAGGTGTGGCTGTCAGGCGTGTTCAGGTCAGGACCACAGTTCTGTTACACCTCCATCACGCGCAGAGTCCACGCTAGCCGAGCGCCGTTCGCCTGCCGCCTCGCGTCGCCTGGACTGGACCGCCCAGGGTACGTCCGGGTCTGGACCGCCGCGGTCCGGTCCGGGTCTATATTGCCAGCGGTCTGGTCCGGGTCTGAACCACCCGCGGTCCCGTCCGGGTCTGGACCACCGCGGTGCGGTCCGGGTCTGGACCGCCGCGGTCTGGCCCGTGACTGAGACCACCGCGGTGCGGTCCGGGTCTAGGCCGCCGGCGGGTCTCGCGCGGCCGGCCGGTCCCCGATCGATCTGCAGCCCGCCCCCGATGCTATCGCCCGGCAGAGCCGGTGTCGTCGCCGTCAGCGATGGGCCCGCCCGCCAGGTGGATCGAAGAGGCCGCTCATCACAGCCTGCACTGTACAGGACCGGACTGCATCACCCAGCGAGACACGCGGCCTAACACGCGCAGGCTGCTCGTCCACTTAAGCAATGAGGCAGGCTCATCCTCCGTGTGCGCCGAGAACGGAGTCTATTCGGCGGCTTCGGCGGACCGGGACCAATGACGGGCCGCTGGGCGGCCGCGCAGCATCAGCGGTGCTTCATGCCGACTGCCGCCGTCACCGACCGGACACGACGCCCAGCTCTTGGTCAGGACGCTCCGCACCACGGCAACAGGGCGATTCAGAAACAGCAGCGCCACGGCACGGCGTGATTCACCGGCCACTGTCGCCCAGCGCGCCGACTGCAGCGCCTCCGGCGGACAGAACGGCAACTAGCCAGAATTGTGCCGTCTCCACATCGTCGCATTCAGTTTCATGTCCATTTTTGTATGATCGCACCACGCGACACATCCCAAAGGATGCCGACATGTGGCACACGCACCGCGTAAATGTGGCCGTCTTATAGAACGGACGCGGTTAGCACCATCACGGCAATGACAGCCGGCCGGCCGGACTGGCGCAGCTGGCTAACACAATTTCGGTCAGTCTGCCCCCATGATCGCACGCCACCCATAAAATACGAGACGCGAAATGACGACACGGCCAAGAATGGCACGCAGATAACTATTGCTGCACTTAACACTAGGTGAACTGTCCACTTGGCGTTGCCCTCGCTAGGTCGTTATCCCTAATACTTGACATCCCTCATAACGCCTGCAGGCGTGTTGTAGCGTCGCAGAGGTTTGTAGACTGACCCATGCGTGATGGAGATGTCAAATACAGTGGAAACTGAGAGGCGAGATTTATAAGCCGCCACTTTTGATCGGCCGGACGTCTGGGATCAGAGCACACGCTAAGCAGCGCTTACCGCCCGGTCGTGAAATTGCGGGTCAAAGGCGAAATGTTTAAGCGATAGTTCCACGTGCCGAAATGCACGGCACGATCCGTTCTATCCTCGGACGTCAAAGAACTTTAGCGCGACCGCTGGCACCAGCCGCAGGCCATCCCAGTCAGCAGAGAATCGCGAGCGCTTAAAGCGACTCGGACCCACTCAGCCATGGGTAGGTGAAACTGTAGGCGGGCACTCTAACCGAATGATCCATTGGAAGGGCATTGGAACAATTCACCAAAATCATGCGTTTTTCAAGGAAACGTAGCGGTCAATTGCTCACTATAACGAACAAAAACGCCTGAGCACACGGCAGTGTGGGAAAAACCTCCGTTTTCTGGTGGATGTGGCACCAGGAAGTTTTGTACTCCAGGCTCTTGACTGGTAAGAATGACAATTTTTGTACTCCAGACAAACGCTGCAGTCGCCCCACAAAGCAGACACCATTGCAAGTGTATGAGCCTGAGTATAAGTACCAAGGCAGACAGTTCTGCTTTCTTGATAGCCAGGAGGGTGCATGAACTTGGCTTTCATAAAGTGAGTTATAACTTTTATTCTATTTCCAGGGACCAAACATATGGAGCACCAAGAAATGGAAACAAGCATCTGCAATCCTGCAGGAGCTGGCCAATCCAGGGCATATATGTCAATGTCCTTCATCATTGTATTACATGGGTTAGATGCACTTGTACAAGCCTATGCAACTCCTGAATGGTGATGACAACTCATGTGAATTACTTCTGTGGGAACGAAATAAACTGAAATATGAAATGTGCTTGTTTTAAGTACCTACCGCCGCCACATACCTCGCATGTCATTACCTGTGGGGAAAATATATGGCGCACCTGAGTAAGTAAGACCGCATTCTCCACGACGCACACACCTACCGATACCTTTCAAGAAACGGACAAACATATCACGGCTCTGGCTCCCACCACGCGACGAACCCATCGCCTCCCGTACCCGAAACCAACGGCACCCCAGCCTCCTGCAACTGACGAGTGCATTTTCGAGCAGTGAAGGTCCGCGTCGCAACAGACACCTACAACAATATTCGTTCGACCAGAAAATCACTGGCAGCACCAAAATCATCGATGGCACATCTTTTTCAACTAGGTCATTCAAAGACTCGCCGAGCAAGAAGTCCAGCATGCCAACTATGCTCTTAACTTACCTCATATTAAGATAACATGTTAGCGATTTTACCAAAGGACGTGCATCTTGCAAACAGTTTGGTGGGAAAATTCCAAAGATTGCAGCATTGCACATCCTTTTCAAAGCGCCTGTTTCATTCCTGCTCCTGCCATACGAGCCACCAATCACCATCCAACTTGCAATTAAACTCAAAATCATAGCATTCAAACACACCACATATCGGCACTTTTGAGATAGAATCATGACATTACATGGCACCCAAATATCACTTTGTGGGCGGCACTTTTGGTGGTAACGGCTTCTTTTGGGTTCTTAAATGTCATCGGGAATTACGTTCCCAAAATGGGAGTTTGTGGCATGCAGCATTCCAAAACTTATTACTATTGTATAAATGATAGTACGTCAACCACTTTTTCAGGAATCGGTAAATGCCGGTCTTTGAAGATTCGAGGATATCTTACTTATTGAACAACGGTATCATGTCTCCAGGCTCAACCAGTACCTATACTTGTAAGATAGAGATGGTCCATAACCCAGTGGGAAAAAGTCGCAGTACTTGGTTGCCCTTTTCACAATGGGGCCTATGGGGAGACCCGGGGAAAACAAGCCGGAATACAAGCCGGAGAACAGCAAGTTTTTAGCAAAGTTGGCCAAATTTAATCGACAAATTTACGTGTTTTGGTATCGCCCAGATACGGGCCTTCCTCAGAGGGTGTTGAAATGTCATGATATGCCTTAGAATGAGAAATATCTATAGATTTATAGTACAGGTACTGCATTATCTCGGCGTTGTCTTGCGCCACCAGAAGATAAGATATATTTGTAGGTGGAAAATAGCAACTTTAAATGCATGACTGTAAAGCTCTATGATTTTTCTACCACAAACTTAACAATTTGTGTTGGTGCAACTGCATAAATGGCTTTTCTTAGACTATTCATCACAGCCTGTCATTTCAGGACCGACCCGTGGTACTTGTACTTGGTTGCCCCATTGACGAGCGCTAGAATGCCATCACAATGTCTGTGAATGCGCCAGAACTCCTGTGCATGGTTTGGTTGTTTGTCTTGATGTGGTGGGAGCGAGGAGGGCGGAGGGTGAGTGAAGCTGCTTGGGATTATGTGCGTCGTAGTTGCGAGTTTGAGGTATTCAGTGAGGCAAAGTGGAATTGGTTGTCGTCAATTTTCACACAGCATGCATCCACACTTCTGAAGTTACTTGGGATTTAGCTTTGGGCCGCTATTAAGTCATCCCAAAAAATGTAAATAAATACCGGGGACTGATCTATAAATGTTTACCGCTGCAGGCTGGTACAGAATCACCTTGGTATAACCTGCTCTACCTACAGCATGGTGGGTAGGTACGTAGGTACTAAGGTATCTATATACAACATAAATGCTAGGCTTGGGTTTCCCATGTGGGATCAAATATGAGGCTGGCCTCTTTTCTGCCTGTGGTTATAATTGCCATAACCTGACAGATGGCAATGCTGCCATGTTCCTTGCTGTCAGGCACAAGGTATTGCAGTGACACTATTAAAATTGTCCCTACATAGGATCATAGGGAACTTGGAGAAGAGGAGAGGGATAACAGGAGGTGCAGGAAGAGAGGAGGAGCAGAAGTGGAAGAGGAGTGGAAGGAGAAGAGTGACAGAAAGAGAAGCTGAAGAACTGAAAGAGCAGACGAGCAGAAAGAGAAGGACAGGAAGAGGAACACTTTTGGTATGTTTATATCAATTATGTAAAGGCCAAAAGGACAACATGTCAGTGATGTCACATACATAAGGCTTTCATAGTCAGTTGCAGCTGCCTAAGACTCATTAAAAAACTGGGGTGTGATGCACAGTGGTTGTCTGCAATTCAGTTTGTCAGTAAGCAGAGGATGCACCTGATTTATCATTTTGATATTGTGTAAGTTTGCATGTAGATAGGTAATGATAAGTAACTGAGCTTTGTATGATCCACCTATGGATGTATATGTATAAAGTTTTGTTGTTAACCTCTCTAACTGTATATTTCTTATTAACATGTACCACTACTCGATCTTTGCATGTATAGATGAGCTAGTAGCACTACAGGGATATGGATGGGATCAGTGTGGCACCCTCACTCACAAGAAGTGCTCTGTTCCAATGAAATGCAAAATTGCATGCTGACACTAATTTTTGCCAGAAAAACGTTGGGAAAATGTTGACCCATTAAAGGCAGTATGTGATGTACTCCAAGCAAGGCCCGTTGTGCAGACACTCATTCCACATTAGACAGACCTTTGCTTGCAGGCAAGTTTGTACTCCGACCACAAAAAATTGTACTCCGCCACCAGCAAAAAAAAACAACTAAATTCCCACCCTGGCACACGGTCATATAAAAACAAATCAACACCAAATCAGCTGGGTGCAGTTATTACAAGTCACGTGGGCTTGGCTTTCCAAAGGCCTACGTGATATACAGCCAGTAAGGAGTGCGGTTGGTCTGCAAAAGTACAGCATCCGTGGTAATTGCGTCGCATCCACCGTGTTCCGCGCCGGACGCCTTGCTCGAGGGACGTGCAACATGGCCTTGCTTGACATAATTGCACGGTCTTTACATTCCTGCAGGACGACAATGCCAGTGAAATTCATCTGCGGCTGGGATCGAACCCAGCTCTCGACGCAGTCGGACGCCACGCTGCCTGCTCTCAGGTTCCTGTGCGACATTACCTTGAGGATGTCGCCGTACTCGAAGCTGAGTCCAACCTCCGGGCAGGGCAACAGCTTGTCCTCCATCGGGTTGTACGCAAACATGGCGCGCACGTAACACTGAAACACACGCGCCCGCGCCGTCAGCGGAGCTCCGTCATCCTCGCCAGGCTGCCGGCCTGTCGTACCCCGCGTCCGCTGTCTGCTGCGGTTCATGTGCGCCTCTCCTGCGCGGTGCGACTGCAGGATCAAACGGCCGCCTCGAGCAACACCGCGCTGCGGGAACACCGGAGCTGAGCACCGGAGCCGCCGGAGCACCGGAGCACGGCATGCGGAGCTAGCAGGCTCGGCCGGACGCTGCAGCGCTCCCCGCCCAGCTCGGGGAGGCCCGCCGGCGGGCACCTGTCCGGCCGCGGGCCCGTCGGCACCGGGCTCGGGGATCCCCACCAGCGGCGCCTGTCCGACCACGTGCCCGTCGGCGTCGGGCTCGCGTCGCGGCACCGCTCACCTGCGGCACGCTGGGCTTGAGCGGCGCGCCCGGCACAACCTTGAGCGTGACGCTGTTGGAGGCGCCGATCGCCTGCTGCAGCTCCTCCGGCGTGTACGCCTGCCGGCACGGACCGCCGGCTCAGCGCCAAGCCCTCGACCGCGGCCGGTCGGCCGCGTCACTACACGGGACGAACACGTGACGACGGGGGGGGGGGGGGGAGGCGCGGGACTGACAGAGGTCAGAAAACCGCCCGACAGGGAGCGGCGAAATATGACCGCGCTTGGCGGAGTGCCGCCACGACCGGGCGGTCAGTCACTGGAGATGACAACACGCGGCATCAGATACACACGCGGCGGCCGACAGCAGACGAACACGACGCACGGGCTTATGCCGTACAACCCCTATCATTGCGCCACGCTGGATTTTATGGGGGGAGGGGGGACACGTCCGCGTCGGGGACGGGACCAAGCGCCACGTAACGTCACCCCGAGGGGACGCACGCATCGAAACAGGACCAGGGCGGGGGCGCGGTTCCGTGTACTGGATTGAGTGCGGCAACGAGCACTAGAAGCGGGCGAAATAAGGCTCAATCGTTCAACGCACGCCCCACGTGGCTCGAGACTGGGGGCATGGCTGCATCTTAACAAGCGCGTCATCGGTCGTTGACGAGTGCGAAGACGGGATCACCGACCTTTCGGCCGTTGACCTCTGTGATGACGTCACCGACATGGAGCAGACCCTGCTTGTCGATGAAGCCGCCGGCCAGGATGCGGGACACCACCAGCTCGTCGCCCTCCTGCTTGACGGTCAGACCCTGCAGGCGGTCGCGGGACGCGTCAGTGACGTCACACGCGGCACCTGGTCGTCAGATATGTGGCGTCACATGTTCATAGCAGTCCACATGCTCACGGCGTTCCGCGTCGGCCGCTACGCCACAGGCCCAAGTATCCCATTGGTCACAGGCCCAAGTATCCCATACAAGTATCCCATTGGCCACTGTTTGGCGCTGGATGCATGACGTCACTGGTCAACTCCCATGAGGTGTGACGTCACAGCACGATGGTCACGAGGCGCCAGTGACGTCAACGGGCGTCGGCTCCCAGGCGTCCGTCGATATCAGGCAGAATTCGGGAAGAGAGACCGCAGGAAACTGGAGCGAGAAATGTCAGCCGACCGCCGTCGCCGAAACTTTTCTTAGACACGAGATTGGGGCTTTTCCGCTTTCCGATGATTTATGAAGGGAAATTTCCTGAAACCTCGCATGGGACCGATATAATTAGCTTATCCGCAGTTCGCCAGATACGTTAGGACTGGATGCCACTTAATAACGAAATGGCAGAGTCACGGCACTCGCCCGGCCAAGTTTCCGGCGTCGGCGAAACAGACAATAAAGCCAGGATAGCCTGCCATAATCAGCGTACCAACAAGCGCTCTGTACCCGCGTGGCACGGCATACCAAAGACACCAAATGCACACGACTACATCAGAACGACACCCAGCAACAACATGCGAAAGGAAGTCCGCACCCACGCAGCACGGGCCGCCGATGCTCGTCTGAGACAAAGGGTCCCTGGTGGTGATACACGACACTACAAGAGCACGCGTCACCCATGGTGGCGGAGACCGAGCGATCTCGGGACGTCATCAGCATAGCCAGCTCCACAGCGCGGCCGGGAGAGGCTCCCACACCGGACCGCTTCACGCCGCGGCCCGAGCGGAGCGCAGTGCCCGCAGAAACAGCACGGGGTGGCGACACCACCACCAGGGCGGCGGCCCTGTCTGGCGCGTCCAGAGAGCAGACCCAGGACAGAGCCGCGACCGCGAACCAGATATTATCTGAAAGCGACCTGGGTCTCGTCCCGCACGGAAACCGGCGCGCTTTCCGCGGCCGTTCCGCTCCGCTTATCCGGGGAACGAGCCGACTTTCCTCCATTTGTCTGCTGCCAGTCGGAACCGGCACCCGAGTGGAAACCGGCGGGAATGCCAGCCCGCCGCGGGCGGCTGGGGGGGGGGGGGGGGGGGGGGGGGGAAGGCGTCCCCGTCCTCTCAGTCGCGACAATCACCCCGGCTAAAGGTCGCGCCCTGTTGACATCATCGTTTGCGGAGACGCTGGAAAAATGACTCTCTTCTTGGGCGTTTGGCGAAGTGGCCCCCTTTGTGTGCGGATAACCCCAAAGGAATGTTTACTCGGGGAACAGCCAATTGGCCGCAAACAGTCGGAGAGAGGCTGGGGCCATGGACGTGTATTGGGCCAACATACCACGCTCCTTCCAGTCGGTCCCCGCCAGCCTGATTGACGTCATGGTCGGTCATACGAGGGAGACTGTCACTGGTTTACACGGAGAAACACTCAGAATCATCGCAGGAATAACGCAAACGGGGTCGACTGGAGACGAGGAGCTCAAGACAAACGGCAAAACACTCCCAAGTGAATACGGATATGCAGCCTTTCACTAGCTCGAAGTCAATCCACCACACATGTTGTGTCGCCACGTCCATGAAGAGAACATTCAGCCATGAAGTGTCCATGAAAAAGACGTGGCGTCACCACATGGATGTGAAGAATTTTAGCTCGCTGAATGCCCGCTGTGACGTAATACCAAAACTTCTGAGGAAGCTACCCGATCCCCGACGTTGTTAGCTGAGCCCCGCGGCTAGCAACAGCAGTCACCAGAGAAAGCCCGGCAAGCTTTCCAGAGCAGAGCCGGGACACCATTTTGGCTGAATGGTGCCTCTAAACACAGCATAAATCGAAACAAACACCGGCATCATGTCCCATCAGCAAGATCGACACAGTAAAACGCGGAGAGCTGGTAGGTTATCCAAGAGCGGAGAGGGTAGTTTGAGCGTGCATCACGGTAAATTCGGCGACGAAGCGCCCCACAAAACCGGGCACGGAACAGATGCACGTTGGCAGACGACGGCGGCAATACCGCACGAGATGACGCGCCGCCCGTGGTTTCATGCCAGCGGCCCGCCGACAGCCAGGCCTCGGTGCGTCTACAGCAGCGTCGAGCCGCCACTCCGGCGACCAGACCCCTCCCCCCGCTGACATACCGCCCGCTCCGCAGCGGGCCACCGGCACGATAGGCGGATAGGATAGCGGTCGTGCCTCCCCAGCCCACCGCCGGCCGCCGGCCGCGTACACACGAGTCATCACCGGGCGCCACGCGGCGGCGACGGCGCCAGGTCTGGCGCGCGCCGCCCGGTCGGCCACAGGCCGCCACCGCGACTCACCAGCGGCTCGTTCGGGTTCTTGGTCAGTCCCACCATGCGGATGGCCTCCATGTTCTCTGTGGGCCGCGTGGGCGGCATGGGCGGCGGCGGCGCGCTGCGCTCTGTCGGCGGCACCGTCTCCTTGGCGATCCGGTCGTGCGCGTCGAGCAGACCCTGCCAGCGGGAGCAGCGCCACTGAGCCGTCAGCCAGCCTCGCGCCGCTGGGGGCGCCGCTCTACAGCCAGAGATCGAGAGGCGGTGACGTCGCCGAGGTCGCACAAACTCCATCCGCAGCAGCACCGCATGCGTCGCCCGCAAGCTCCACCTCAGCAGGAATGAGACGGTAGGGCATGCACTCCCCAGCCACTCCAACGTAAGGAAATCTAGCATTTCCCTACGGGTGATTACGGAAAGCAGCACCATTAAATACCTCGGTGTCCTGCCCCCCTCCCCCCCCCCCCCCACCCCTCCCCCCGCCCACTAACCGGGAGATCCCTGGTCTGCGTTAGGCACGTGCTGAATCAAAAAATAGAACCAGTGTTCCCTTCCGCCCCTCCACACGCACATCGAAATAACGAATCATCACAGAGAACCGAACAAGACTTCGCGCCCTGAAAGTCCTTACACGCTTCACATACACATCAGACGAAGTCACATTTGACATCGTCCGACGCAGCAATCAGAGCAGCACGAGGACCGAGCAGTGCGAGACGCGCCAGGTACGCGCGCATCACGTGACACGCCACCGACCGGCGGCTACAGCTCACCGTTCCTCGGCGGTCGGCTGTGGCCCAGCTCGGCACACGGGCAGTCGGCCACAATGCGGCTTTGTTCGCAAACAACGCGGCGCGGTGGCGGTGCACGCGGAGTTTCCGTCCGGAGGTACGTGATAAATGAGCTCGGCACGTGCCTGGACACACACCCGGTCCCAGCACCGGCCAGTGACCGAGGCGGCCGACGGCGCGCAGCTCCTGCCCGGCGACCCCTCCCGACCCGCACCCAACACTGCGACACCCACCGCTGCCGCAGCCACCGTCAAGCCGACCGGCACACAACCTCCGATCGTGCCACTGAAACGGCGGCCCGTAAAGCCTCCCAGCGAGGTGACACGCGAACGTGCGGCGAATTAAGCGACGTCGGCCGATCAGCGCGCGGCCGGCCAGGGGTTCGGCGAGGGCGACAGCGGGCTCGCCGCGTGCCGAACGGCCGCTCAGGCGCCGCCAATGGCGCGCCAGTGATTGGTATCACCGCCGCTCGCGACAGCGCGGATTGGTGGCGGCGCGCGAGCGGCCGGCGCGGTTATCCTGTCCGAGTTATGGCCCGGCCGCGGCGGCGGACTCAGCGAGCCGGCGCCGTTTCGGAGCGGGTCGGATTCCAGACAGAGCTGGTGATTCCAGTGGATGGCAGAGTAGCTGCCCACACGCGGTATTAGGACATTGGAAACGGCCACCGGCAGCTCAAAGGTCGGCGAGCCTCAAATGGTCCCAGTGAAACTGGTTCCGTGAAATTGGCGTGTCAGATTTCGATTCGAACGCAACGAACCTTCGAAAAACCATTTATAGCTGCTCTCCAGCAGCTGCGCACGTCTGCAACCTCGACGCGATGCAAAGCGCAACCAAACCCAGTTCGAAATCAGCGAATAGCCGTCCAACAGCCCGTCCCCCTGCGGTCCCGTCCCTCACCAGGAATTTGGAGGCGGTGAGTATGTTGATCAGCACGCGCGCATCCTTGTGGTGCGGCCGAAGACGTCGCGAGATCTCCAAGGCGATCGGCAAAGCGGAAGAGCAGATAGGCAGCGGGTCGACTCCCTCCTCGGGCTCGGGCAGCTGGAACGGTGCAGAGTCAGCGTCAGAGCAGAGGCAGCGGGCGGACTCGCTACTCCGGCTCGGGCGGCTGAAACGGTGCAGCCAGCACTGGTGGCAGGGAGAAGACCCTCTACAGATTGATAAACCTCTGCATGGTGGCTGTGAGGCTCCTGGAACCTACTCTAAATTAATGCAAATGGTACAAGTGCAGTCCACACTGTATCTACTGAGTTGAAAAGCAATGTATACTTTGCTAGTTATAAAGTGACACTGGCTGGGGAATCAAGAACAATTTATCTCTACTAGGGAGGTATTTTGGTTGGTGGTTTGCGGCAGGCATGGTAGATATCGTGCTGTTTTCCACCACTTTCCATCATAGTGGCTATAAGACAACTTAGCATTTCACAATGCACCTTGAAATGGCCAGCATAACTCACTCCCCTTAGTGCAGATACATTCACATAAATTCACACATCTATTCTGAATGCAGATACATGCAATGATGCTGCACTCCTGCAATAGCATAGCTAGCACACAAAATTCAAACAGGTACAGGTCATGGGTGTGGACGGCTTGATATAACTAAATTTGACAACTGTGTTTTGCAAGACCTTACTGGCATTGGTGTAGACATACCACATTTAATGCAATGTTGAGGTACCTGATAATTAAAAGAAGCAAGATGAAACCTCCCTTCTGCTTATTTGCCAAAGTGTTTTGATGCTGCTGACATGTTTTGAAACATTTTATGATTTTGATGTTTCCTCTCTGTGTGCCATTTCAATAGCATTATTAGTTTCCAAGGTTTATCAGAAGCACAAAAGCCATGGGGGAACTGTGCTAGGCAGTAATGGTGGGATTGGTTGATAGCATAGATAAAGTCTACATGCAGATTTGGCTGTCACCCACAATGAATGGCATCATATCAGAATCCATTGTTAATATACAGATGTAGCAGATGCCAACCATAGAGGGCAGGTTTGCACTATGAGGAGAAAATAACCTCTACTGCCACTGCATTTATTGACTAACAGTGGCATTCATCCAGCCAGGGGCCACAATCATGCAGGAGTAGTATTCTGACATTGTAGAGGTTTTGTCTGTTTTGTAGTTTTGTTCATAGGTTTGGGGAGGGGGCTGAGCAGAGAAATTAGTTAACCCCATATCAAAGACAAAAAACAATGTGTTTTTCCCATGGTTGTGCAAATTTCTTCTCAAAGTCAGGGGAGGGGCTAGTCACATCTAACTGAATAGGAAATTCCATCCCTGGTCCCAACTCATTACATCTAGGCCAGTAGAAGACTTGGTGGGTATCACCTTGCCCCAGCATGCTTCCATTAAGGGCAAAAGATACTATTTAGATATCTACCTTGGCTGGTAGATAGCTGCACTACCTACAATGTGCCAGATGTTTCTACTTGCATTATAGTGGCTTGCATAACATTTCAATCATAAAGTTATGCATGCTCTGGGAAGTAATGCAAAAGGTGCAAAACATTTTAAGCCTTGGTTTCTATCAGAATTAAGGCTAAAATAACTCTAATTAAAAAACCTTGCCCTACAGCCTCACATCTCCTTAAAAATTAAAACTGCCAAGGTAAAAGAACTTTCTGGTTGCTCCATAGCTTCAAAAAGTACAGTATGGGCAAGTATGCACTTGGAAGCAACCACTTACATAAGAAGCTTGAGCTTTCAGAATTAGAACTGACAATATTTAAATGCCTTGAACAATCACCGGGATCAGATAGCATAGTATTTACTGTCACCTACCGCTAAGGAATGTCTTAATGCAAATTCAGTTGGGATATTTCATCCTCATTTCAAGCCACAATTTAACCATTTTTGTCACCATACAAGAGCCCAAAACCAAACTTGAGGTACTGAAGATCACAGAAAATGCCCATATCCCAAGTAAATGTTGGTAAATCATGTTTTGTGGGTAAGAAGGATTACCCAAAGCATCACAAACAAGGCACTTGTTCCATAAGGCATCAGTGTCATGAGGCACCCGTCGCATAAGGCATCTGTTTTCCAAACATGATGCACACACAAACGTAGCGCAGTTGACACCAAACATAACCACACTTATCCACTTGACATGCAGACTGGCAGACATAACGTGGCGTAACAATGCATGCATCACAGCTATAAGCTATCATCTCACCCAAAATGCGGGGTAACAGCGCACCAATACAATGAGTAACTACGATCAAAGCACCCCCAACACGACAACCGCCCAACACGCCCAGTTTCGTAAACTTTGGATATTTGCCCCGGGGCTATGGCTCAAATGCCTGAGCTGCCAAATCCTACCATATGAAGTTATATCCATAGACTTAAAGTTAGTGTAAAGTGTGGATGTGATATCGCATTGGATCCAGCCATCTTTGTACTTTACTGGGGTGGTACGGTGCCGCTCTGCCTGCTAACACTTGTATCAGGCAGTAGTGTATTCAGGAGGAACTTTTTGAGACCATGGCCAACCTCTGGAGGTGACGGGGCCCCCGGTGTCGACGGCCCAGTCCTTTTTTGGCTCGCAAGGCTATGAAAGCAGATCCATAAACGGGCCACCGAGGAATCAAAATAGAGTTCCAAGCTTAACAAGTTATTCTGAATAAAAAACAGGGTCCCTTTAGTAGTGAAGATGGCCCCCTGGCTGATATGGCACCAGGAGCCAATTTGGTGCCCTCCTGGGCGGAATCCTGCTGGCGGCACTGGCACCAGTGGTGCACCCAGCCGCCATTTGGGCCAAATCAGGCCCTGATTCATAATGATAGGCTACTATATGTCGTCGAATCCCCTCCCCCACACATTTTCCAGGACCGGAATTTGTTTCGCGCTCACCACACAGGGCTCTTGACAGAGAGTTAAAAATAACTTGATGCGCTCTCACCACCACGCCATTGCTCCCTCCCCCCTCACTAAAACAATCCTGACTGCGCCCCTGCTTGAAATGTAAGTGCTTTGATATGTCAGCTCACTGCGAGTTGAACCTAAGGTTCCCAAGGCAAAATACGGAAAATCGATCCTTTGGGATGTGTTCTTGGAGAAGGACATACATCATGCATATGTTGTCTGGCGGTTCTGAAGGTGTTTCTGTAGGTATGTATTACAAACCATGAGATGCAGTGATGCCTGTGATGATTTCCAATTCCTTTAAATTTGATGTCACATCAGGTCCACTTCCGAAGTTGATTGTCAAATTAGCCCACAAGACCTTCATGTCACGAAATAAAAATGATCACCACGCACCAATCCTGACGCAAGCGTCATCAAAGGTCACTGCGGGTCTGATCTTGAAAATGCTCTAAGCCATTGTAAGCGAAACTTAAAACAATGCAGTAATGTCATCTTATACTGCATACAAATTGGAAAGGCAAGGTCAACCAAAGTTGCAGTCATGGTAGATCATGAGCTAACCTCCAATGTTCTTTCCGTCCTACCTACTTGCTGAAATCAAGAGTTAACATGTTTTCGCCTGAACTAGCTCGGCTTCGCAGACATCCGGAAAGCCGTGTAGTACGCAGCGTCGTTAAAGATGTAACACTCTACTGGCATTCTCCGGCTTGTCAACCGTCAGGCATACGTACCTTTAAATAACCTAGGTCAAAGCTCGCAGGTCATGCACGACGTTACTGTCTCGTTTTTTCTCCAGCGCAGTGCATGATATCGGCAGAGGGAGTCGCGCTCATCAAAACCTTCCGCACGTCACGAAAGACGGTACAACCGCCCACACTGGGGAAGACTAAGTTCAGCTAAGCACCTCCGCCGCGACCGCAGGTGAGTTACATAACGCGGCACCGACCGCTCAGAGCAGGGCGTCGGTCCCTGCCGTGGTCGGCGCCCGCTGGCACCGAATAAAGCAGGCCCAGTTTGTCTGCATTCACAGGGTCAATCGATGTCCATTAGGTCGGTTGGCGCCCCCGCGGCGGTCACCGCACGGACCGAGCCGTGCCCCTCCCACCGGCGCCGCCGCCCCACCGCCCAACCGGCGCCGCCGGCGATGGTCACCACACGGACCGAGCTGTGCCCCTCCCACCAGTGCCACCGCCTCACCACCCGACCGGCGCCGATCTTCGGCCGATCGTCAAGGCGATCGCGGTGCCTCCCTCTGCACTTGCAGATGAATGCCAGTTGCCAACAGCGCCCGCATGAGCATGCATTTATCATGCTCTTTAAACCTCTCATAACAGGGCTTTGTTGCTTCTCGCCCTGTCGGGGTCATAATCGGGCGCCCGCGCATATCCGGCGTTCCGTTGGCGCGATCCGGAGTCGGGCTCGCGTTCGGCAGGGCTCCAGAGGCGGCGTCAGGCTCGCACTCGGCAGGGCTCCAGGAGCGGCGTCAGGCTCGCGCTTGACTGGGCTCCAGAGTCGGCGTCAGGCTCGCGCTCGGCTAGGCTCCAGGAGCGGCGTCAGGCTCGCGTTCGGCAGGGCTCCAGGAGCGGCGTCAGGATCACACTCGGCAGGGCTCCAGGAGCGGCGTCAGGATGACACTCGGCAGGGCTCCAGGAGCAGCGTCAGGCTCGCGCTCGGCGGGGCTCCAGAGGCGGAGTCAGGCTCGCTCTCGGCGGGGCTCCAGAAGCGGAGTCAGGCTCGCGCTCGGCGGGGCTCCAGAAACGGAGTCAGGGTCGCTCTCGGCGGGGCTCCAGGAGCGGCGTCAGGCTCGCGCTCGGCGGGGCTCCAGAAGCGGAGTCAGGCTCGCGCTCGGCAGGGCTCCAGAAGCGGAGTCAGGCTCGCGCTCGGCGGGACCCCTGGAGCGGAGTGAGGCTTGCGCTCAGCCGGTTCTCCATGTTCTGTCTCCGGCGAAAATTACGAAGTCTTCCATGACGGACACTGGGGCGCGCCGTTAGGCGCGCTTGTAGGCGCCACTCCAGCCCCGGAACTCAGCTGTTGTCAAAACCCGCAGGGGTCCAGGGCCCCGCGGGAGGGTGCCCACCTCGGGTATCCAAGCGTCCGCGCAGGGATATCCGAAGCGTGGCGTACGCTGGGATCCACGCACCACACAGCGAGGATTCGAAAACTCGTCTCTGTAGCCATCGGCACTAAAGACGGGAACAAGGTGCTGAAGGAGTCGGATCACCGAAATAAGTTACCTTATTGTTTTTTTCGACCTGACAGACAGTTCTGATAAAACAACGTATTTTTGAACAGGTGAGGATGCCGAAGAAAAGAGAGGCTTGACGTCTATACCCTTCGTCTCTGATCGAAACGCTGTAGGCTTAACCGCTGCTATGGGGGACGTACCCAAGCCGCTTACCCCCTACCCCCTCCTATAGTATCATACTATGGTTAAGACGATGCAGAATCATTTAATCCAAAAGATAATATTCTTCGCAAAAACGATAAAACGAGAGATTTTGCAGCAGCCTCTAAGCATTTAACCCAAAGCGAATTTTTCGGTGCGTTCAGCCCCTCTAACAAGCACGCCGACTGCTCGATTTTGGTGAGACACTGCCAGCGTAAGGTAGCATCCGTGACAATGACAAGGCGAAACATGACGATCGGAGACCGCGTTGTCATTGACGAGACGCTGGGACCCGTCAAGTATACCGAAGTCTTCAGAGATGATGTCACGAGACTCAAGGGACGTTAGAGCCCACCCAGAGACGCGAGAGACCAAATGACGTCACTCAGCCCAGCCAGAGGAAAGCTCTGTTTGAGAAGAGCTCAGTAAAGGCAGCATGATGTGCCTGTGAGGGCTGTGTCGATACCGCTGTGCTGTAGAATATAGAGCCTCTTTATGTGATGGCGTTGTTGATACCAATCGGTTCGACAAAGACCTCTACATATGGTGGCCAGCTGATAGCAGACGGGGCAGGCTGTCCTACCGTGGAGACGGACACGGTGGGCGGTGGGGCTCCGTTGCAGCGGTCCCGGCTTGGCAATCTACATCATCAGCCGACACAGGTTGGGTCGGTGTGTCAGCGGACCACTCTCAGCTGCGACGGGTTAGAGCCAGTTTGTTATCTACCATGACTGAACGCATGCCCACTACATCGAGCAAAACATCGTGCACGCTGGTTTCAATAGCACTCGGGCTTATCACGCACTTTAAGTACGTGTTTTAGCAAGCAAGTCAATCTTAAGGAAATATCGTGCTTCATTCTTACTGCACGGAACTTTTAATATAGCCGGATACTCAGTTTGTCCAACTCCAATCCGCCTCACGTCGCCAGCGATTCCAGGAAGGCGAGCGGGCCGGCAAAGAGCGGATCCGGCACGAAATGTTGAATGGCACCACTGTGTTAAAGCGTGGTCACTTCCCGGAGAGCCTAGTCCGAAGAGGAAAATGTTTGCTTTTTCACCGCCCTCGCAGTGATAGACGCTCTGCCCATTTGCTCCTCCGCCCTTTATACAGACCCGTCTCCATTCCCAGAACGGGGACCGAACGGGGACCAGGGAGAGATATGTCGAGCGATATCCGACGAGTTTTCATGAGCTCTGGCACCAGAGGAGGGAAACTTCCACACATGCCACATACATGCACACGGACCTGGTTTTCACAGACCTGGTTTTTACCGAAAGAGGTGGCGCTTACTACCGGACAGTCACATGCACTGGTGAGAAGCCAATCATTTTTCATGCAATGATTTTACCAGTTGCCTTATTACACTGCCTAACCTTCAGCTAGCCATCTTCGAATCACCGGCAACCATTGTGCCACGAGCGGCAGACTTCCAGCTTGGCACTTGGCCACCCGCAGAACGTGACATCCCGACGAAAATAACGTTTCACTCACTCGCCAGCCACCCCGACCTGCTTTTCCATAAAAGTGCGGGCGTTGCGACAGAAGCCTGCAGCTTTGACTGATGATTGTAGCGCCCCGGGCGGTTCCCATCCCCCACCCTCTCCTTCTCCGCCGTCTAACGGTGCTAGTATTGCTGGCGCGCGGCACAACACTTTACTTTTACGGCTTGAGGAAAGAATACTGTGGAGCGTTATGTATTTCCTGGCGCCTCACGTCTGGCTTAATCTGTTTGTGAAGAAAGCTTGCCTTAATTTGAAAGCCAACGTGCAATGTTTTGCTAGAAGACCTATCGTCAACCCCGCCATGTCGTCATGCCCGTATTAAATATGCATCGCATGCATATTTAAGGTTGAGTTTCGGTTACATGCTGAGGAAAGTAGTATGAGCGTCGTGAGCCAGCACTCGTATCACTAGAAGGCGTGTAGCTGGTTCTCGCTTCACCATCGCCCTGGATTCGCTGGCGCTCCCGAGACATTTGTTACTTTCGCCCATTCAACCGCTTTGTCGGCGGGCCGGACAGAGTAAAAGAAGCCTGCTCCGACCGTTGTCGCAATACTGAGCGTGGTGGACCTGTCACGTACAGTGCGTATGATGAGCTGTGACGTCCGCCGTGATTGGACTGGAGACGGACAGACGCCGGGCGCTGCGGGAAGCGAGCCTCTTAACGTAAATCGGAGGCGCTGCAAGTGATTCGTCAAACGTTTTCTGTGGGTAAGTGCCGCACCTTATCTTGTGGTATGGGGAGACAGATTGACAGAAGCTACCCGACCAGCCTTATCTTGTAGTATGAGGCGACAGTTCGACAAAAGCTACCCGACCAGCCTTATCTTGTAGTATGAGGCGACAGTTCGACAGAAGCTACCCGACCAGCTTTATCTTGTAGTATGGGGTGACAGACAAGCTACCCGACCAGCCTTATCCTGTAGTATGGGGTGACAGACAAGCTACCCGACCAGCCATATCCTGTAGTATGGGGTGACAGACAAGCTACCCGACCAGCCTTATCTTGTAGTATGGGGTGACAGACAAGCTACCCGACCAGCCTCATCCTGTAGTATGGGGTGACAGACAAGCTACCCGACCAGCCATATCCTGTAGTACGGGGTGACAGACAAGCTACCCGACCAGCCTTATCCTGTAGTACGGGGTGACTGTTCAATAGGAGCTGCCTGACCATTGAGCGACCGAGATGAGAAGGTCGGCCAACCAAAGATGACAGTGGAGCCCGGCTTCGGTTATGACCTAACGTCAGTCGTCGAACATTGTCTGTCACGTATTCCAGACGAAATGCCGCTGTGCACCGGAAGTCTATATTGTTCTGTTTTACCAGCCTGATGATTTGGTGTCTTTCAAAGCATGCAAGCTGTCATCCTTCATATGCTGTCAGGGCAATGCTGCCGGTAAATGGTGTTGATGTGTAACATTCATCGGCAACACCGATTACTCGTGAAGGAAAGGAATGAACCCCTTTTAATATGCGCTTAGATGGGAGAATCCATTTGACCTCCGCTTCGAAGGGCTTTTCCAGAATAACTTTCGAACGGTGCGGTGTAGTCCAGCACAGTCGGTATGGGTGTAGATAATTGAATAGCCAGCCTTTTAGCATACAAATAAACATACATTGCAAGTTTGCTAACCTACAGGAGACCAAAGTCAGGCCATGGCTGTCAGAGAAGGCAATTCCTAGGGAATCGTTCCATAGGATGCGTCAACGGATTGTTAGACCGATTCATCCCACATTGAGATGGCTTCCTAGGCAATTAAACAATTTATTGATTAAACGATTCAAAATTAATTAATGTTGATTTTGTCTTTGTAATTCGTTTCGATAAAAAGATGTTATCGAAATGTCAATGTTTCTACATCTCTATCCTCCTCGTGTTTCTACGAGAAATGAGGCTATTACTGCTGTCTTATCTATGAATATAATGTTCTTCCAAACGAACTTAAGAACTTACGTAGTTAAACAATTGACGTTGTAATTAGGACTAATCCCATTGACCTTGGGCCAGGTATGCAGATCAGAATCAAGGTAAAAACAAACCGCTTATATACCGATATAGTTGCTTTACGAGATAGCTGTTGACGCACGTTTCGAATCCGACTCACAACGACGCGAAAATATTTCTTGCTTTGACATTGACTTTATTTCTTGTTTTGACTTTTGTCAGAGAGGCCATTGACCTAAGCTGAACTTGGGCAGCCTTTTGTTTAAAGAAGCATAGGTAGTACTTAGCACTGTTTACATATTTATATATCGAAATTTCGGGACCACTTATGGCCATTTTGCATTCTAAGTTATCTGGCATCTAAAGTGGTTGCTATCTAGTTTGAAGCCGGCTGCATGAGAATATCTAAGGGACGTTGGACATCGATCTAGAATTTGACCTTGTTTGACCTGATTTAATCTAAATGTCATGACCTAGTGATCTCAGAAGTCAACACAAGTGAGTACAGATAGATCCCTATGTACCCAGTAAATTTACCCTTTAGCCCTCTTGGTTTTTACATCTTTAGATCAAATTGAGGTCAATTCGATCGCCCCCCCCCCCCCACCCCCCTCACCCATTCGAGCGCGTCGTATTCAACCGGCCAACGGGGTGCGTGCTAAGGCTGGTTCCAGTGGGCTCACAACCGGCCTACTCGTCACAGCTGCTTATTAGTCTGTTTATAAGATTATAGCTGTGCAGGCAGCGAGTAGGACATCTTCTTGCCACAGCTTGCAAATATAATCTATTGCCAGCAGGCCTGTAGGTACTTGTGCGCACCATCGTAACCTATGTATTCAAGTACACTTCCGTTACACACCATTCGCGTAATTTTAGGTTGATCGGGATCAGTGGCAAAATCCATAAACTTTTCGCAGGTTCCTTCTTCCCTATGGCTTGAGCATGCAAGGTTTATCCACCAACACCCCTTCGCGACCATTGTCCTACCGTGCTCGGGTGTTTGGCGGAGGTCGACAGCGCCCGGACCAGCCGGGGTCGGGCGCCGCCACCGGACGTCCACGGCAGCAGTCCTGCCTCCCGTCGACAACAGTCCTGCCTCAGGGCTGCACCAGCCTATGCCTGATCAGCCGGTTGATTGCTGAGTAAAGCTCCCATTTGGCGCCTGCGTCACGCTTTTGCTATCGCAGGACCTCAGAAAAACGGCCTCCTGCAGTGCTCTTGGTGGTTTTGAGCCCATCAAATCCCCTAAAGAGAAGCCATGCTGACGCCGCAGCGACGGGTGGCAGCTTCTTGCGCCGGTCCCGGCAGGGGCTGTACACAGCGACGCTGTATGGCTTCTGCCTGGTGCCACACACGTGACAGCTCTTCTTCACAAATCCCGGCGGACGGCGGCGATTTCTGGCTCAGAGGGAGTGCATAGAAACATGGAGGAAAATGTCTCTCTGCAGTGGGTATTGTGTTGGAGGTAGATACGCACGACCAAATCTGCGCTCGCAAGCAAGCGAGTTTACTACAGTGATGTTTGATTTGAAAACGCTTTCATGCGAAGTGGACTTCAAGTATTCAATATGCTACCATAAAGCGTAAGTTATCCGATAATTTTTCTCAGGCGTAAAAATTTGCCTGAATGTCAGTTTGCTTTGCACTGCGGTCCCAATACGAGAAACATCGCATGGACGGCAGGTTATGTACTCTGTCATTTTTGCACGAACAAAAAACATTGATACCATTTGCCTCAGGGGCACTCCTAACCTTGTAACCTCATAACCAGCTGTCACTGTCTAGATACCTCTCACAGCAGCCAACAAGTGGAACCGACAAGGAACATTCACTGAAACGGCTACGTAGGCACTAGCAAGCATCCGCTTGACGCGGCACGAAAACAAACAGGGTGCGCGATCTCAATATCAACACACACATTAAAGAAGAAACAAACAAAACAAACCACTTCTTTTTTGTCCTTAGCAACGACTCGGCCGCTCCCTCGCGCTCGATTCGTCCGTTGGCGAGCATAATATTAGCCCAGCAGCAGGTTCCGAGTTCTATTTCTGCCGCCGCCCTCCGCAAAAACCCTTTGTCCGTGAAAACAAATGGTCGCCCGGCCAGCGGCGAGCGTGAGCGCCGGCGGTGACGAGGTCACGATGGCCCGGCGACAAACGACACCCATCGCGGCGCGGCGCGCCGCTTTGGCCGCCGCCGCCGCCAGCCCCGCTCCGGAACGCTCGCTCCGAGGGCGAGGCGGGCGAGACCGCGCCCCATTTCCTCTCGCGTACGCTCCGCTCCGTCTCTGATGGCGATTCATGGGCGCGCACGGCGCGATCTGGCAGCGCGCGGCGCCGGATATGGCAGCGTCCGCACAGCCGGGGGATCGGCTGTGAATCAGCGCCGGGCAAAAACGTGCGTTTGGCGCGCTGGCGGTTCGTGGCACGGCAGCGTTAGGACCGAAATAGACGTCATTTCTCAGAGGCCCGGCGACAGCCTGGCCGAGAATTCTGGGTCTGAGGGCCCGTGGCCCCGGCGGCGCGGCGCTGGACCCAGTACAGGCTGGTTTGGACTCCAGGCAGCACGCCAACAGCATGCAGTATGCCATTTCCTGGTACCGATATGCAGTACACAACGAAAGTACGACGCAACTTCCTAATGTCGGCAGGCTTCGTATCGCTTTGAAGTATTGGGTGTCAGTCGTTGTTCGCATGGGGGTCACAAGTGTATTTCGGAATCCATGCCATGCGTTAAACGAAGCTTAATTTTTACGCGTAGTTGTCGAACATGACTTTGCGTGCCGCCAACGTAGGATGCGTCATTTTCATAGGTCATTGAATTTGTCGCATCTATCATGTGTATGCATCACGCATTTAATTCATGGCAAGTACCAGAATATCTTGCATCGCTTCACAACAAATAAAGCAAAAACCCTGCCTTAGTCATCAGTCATCGCTAATGACATCGATCAGCCGGATAACCGTAAATCACGTAGGAGTCATGTTCGTGCTTGATTGTAATGATATTTAGCAGCCAATTTTAGTCTGCTATGCCATAATTCTTTTCTGAAAAACGGAAAAAATGCGCAACCTCAAAATGACAGTATTCACCATGATCCATAAAAATGAATAAAGTCCACGAATGTACATACGTAGCATGCCTAATTTCCTATGGCTCTGCACAGTAATGTGGGTTCCCGTTTAAAAAATAGCACCCATAGAACCCCGAAACTTAACGACCAGAATGCGAGGATTTTTTGAACGGGTCCTTAATTCTTGGGAGACCCCACAATGTTGCGTGCCCCCCCCCCCTCCCTCCCTCCACCTTTAACGAAATCCGGGATCCGCCCCTGGTTCCGATTCAGGGAACCATTATGCTCAAACTGTGCGTTGAGAATTTTTTTTCGTCTGGTGCAAAGCTGTCTTTTTGTCTGGGCTCACAGACTTACAGAGCCAGAAAAGAAAGATATCCCATACGATGCGTGCGTTTTAGCTAATCCCCTCTTACAAGTCTCGAGGCAGTCAGTGGTCCCAAAATTGCAAAAAAAGGAGTATCGGCAAGATGTGGATGAGTCATAACATCGCATGCAAAATCAAGAGCTCACATCAATATTCAAGGCAACCATTAGCGCCCAGAAAACCACAACAAACATTAGAACTCCAAAACGTTTCCTCGAATACAGCTCAAGGCCCAAATGGCATAAGGTATCCAAACAGACGCCCAGGTGGATCTAACATTGGTCTATCAATGCGGCGGCTACCAGGGCCACCGGGCTGAGTTATGTTGTCCTCAGGACGAGACGGCTCATAATAACGGCTGATACACCTGCTTCAGTAGAAACTGGACAAAGGCTCTCATCAAAAGGAGTACAATGCCGAGAAACATACACTGCATCAGTGCCCGCAAATGTTCAAAGGTTGCCGAGATGGTGCTCGGGGCATCAGGGGCGTCCAAACTGTTTTGTCTGAGAGGCTCTAGAACGTTCAGGAACAAAGTCCAGCTCTTGTAAGTGAAGCCACCAGGACTCCATGCCATCCGATGCCCTTTAAGATGAGGGAACTTGATGTTCTGCCGAAATGTGGACCCTGGGTTTCAAAATTTATAAGCATGAGGGTTCGGGGATGTTTTAACTGGCTTAAATGACTTGATGTGATCACATTGCATGAAAATAAACTCACGATCAGCTAAGATAAAGCACAAAAATGCATGCAGATTAGGATGACGAGCATTAATGGCCAGACAAATAAATGGTTTGGACGAAACATACAGAAAGTACCAAATTCTTCAATTAATAACAACGTTTCGCTAACTTAAATATCCTGATGTGCGCACTGTGTGAGATCTTCCGATTTTTTACAACTGTCAGACCCAACGCCGCTAAGCGCCATTCGGTGGCCAAATGTCAATGACGCTAGGCGCTTATTAAAAAGCTCATATTTCGGGCACATATTATAGGCCGGGGTCGTCCAAGCTGCGGGTGTGCACGCACCCCAGCTTTACGGGTGCCAGATGAGAACGGCGTGCTAGCTTTTGGGTGGCGAGGACATGCACTGAGAGATAACACACCAACCACACTGCAAGAATCCTGCATCTGAGAAGCCTCGCGAAGTGCTTTTTTTAAACAAGGCAGTCCACAAGGCCGTTTGGCAAGCTCACAAATGATGGCATCGTGGCGGGCAGCCTTGCTCTTCCCAAGCTCACAAATGATGGCATCGTGGCGGGCAGCCTTGCTCTTCCCAAGCTCACAAATGATGGCATCGTGGCGGGCAGCCTTGCTCTTCCCAAGCTCACTTACGCCAGCCCGGACAAGTTCTCCCCTTCCGTTCAGCTCCGACAAGATTTCCGGTATCTCAGCGGCCGAACTTCCGCTCAGAGCACGCCGCGTTGACAACAGCGATTCCAGGTTTCTTTGAGGTTATTCGTACCATGCTCACTTCATCTTCACACTATGCTTGCATCACTTCATTCATGTTCATATCATGCAGCGCCTCATCTTCATACAATCCGTCTTTTGATCACATCACTCATTTTCACCATCTTTTGTTTCTTAAACAAAAACAGTATGGGAGCGGCAGCGTGCGCAAGAAGACATCGGGCTCCAGAAACCCCAAGGCCTGAATTCCCTTTGGTGACATGAGGCCCTGTGTGAAATGTGATCGACGGTGACTGGAAAGGTTTTACTTTTAGGTTTGTATCCTTTTGAACTTTTGAAAGACTCACGTTGGCTAATTGAACAGCCCAATTAGTTAGCTTGGTAGTTATTTTCTGGGTTTTAGGCGCTCTATGCGCGCCCTGTAGCGCCAAAACGTGCCGGGTCTTCCACCGAATCGTAGCATGCAGCCTCGAGAACGGCACCCGCACCCCCAGAGGACAGCATGGCTCCATAGTGCCACTGTATACGCTACTTAGGGCGTTTACGGTGTTCTTAAACGAGACTTAGCTAACCAAATAGACTTATGAGGCATCAGAACAGTAGTATCTACAGAAAAAGTACCTAAACCTTGCAAGGTCCACCGCGACCTGCCAACGGTCGATGCATCGCCCCCCCCCCCCCTCCCAAAGGTTTTTTCAACATAAGTCTCAGAGATGTTGGGCAATGGCGCGCAAATTTTAAGCAGCGTATGTGCTTTTTACTCCACGTGTTCGGACACCACGAACGTGCTTTTATCTTTCTGGTTTCGGAGCAGCGACGGTTTTGAGGAACACTGCATGATGACGTATTGCCGGCGCGGGCGGCGCGCGGCAACCACGATGCCGTGCAACGCGTCTGAGGCGGGCCGACATTCCTACATTATTGGAGCCATATAACATGAAGATATGCTTCAAACGCATACAAATATACACTACTGTATTCAGGATTTAACACACGCCTGTTTAGGCTACAAGTATGATCTCGTAGGTGTGCTGTTGTAGAGCTGAAATAGTGCGATTTCTGGAAAATATTTCCTTTGACTTGTCATAGCAAGGTCAGTTATTGATCTAAAAACATAAAAACTAGTACTAACAATCACGTAAACTTGTCGAGATCAAACCACTGTGTTTTTTTTCTCAGCCCTATTTCTGTTAGTTTGGAAATGTCGCGGACGGCATCGACCGCTATCAGCCCGGGTTGGGGAAAAATAAAAACAACGGCGGATGAGGGCGAGGGTTAGAAGTAGAACTTTGTCTTGGTCTACAAACAGGAAGCTCCTTAGTTATCAGGTGCCCTCGATCAGATTTGGCATCGATTTAGACGAAATCCTGGGTGTATGGCGGGGAGGAGGGCATTGGGATGAAAATTATACGAGTACGGGAGGGTATAAGGAAGGGAGCAGCCTGAGTTATTGCAGGGGAGCCGTAGGTCCAGGCATCTCATAAGGTCCGGCTTATCCGCCGGCGAAAGACGACGATTGAAGCGCACCGACACGTCCTTGATTACCACTGCAAGCGAATATTTGAACTTTGACGAGGTCTGGCCATGCTGATTGTTTAATGTATTCCATAACGTCTGACCTAATGTCTCCTCAATCTCAGAAAATGACAGGCATAATCAATGATCTAAGCCTCCTGCAAAATGCACCGTGTCTCACGTTGCAAATGCACCCTCTCAAATGTTTATATATACGGCCAATCCGCTTGCTAAAATCTATAGCTAGGGTGGATTAGTGTCTTAACCACACCCTTAATTACGAGCGCTAGGTTGATAGGCTTATGGCGTCATTCGCATCGTTGCTAAACCGCCGTACACCCTCGTAGTCGAACCATCAGCACAGTCCTGAGACACCAAACAGCTGCTTGCTGGCCTACACACGTCCGTTCCATCTGTTTGCTTGTCTGTCGGGCGCTGCCGAGGCTCAGCGTCCCCCCCCCCCCCCCCCCCCAACCACCACCCTCCGGGCGGGCGGCCAGCCGTCACCAACCACCACCGTGCACGAGCAGGTGAGCCGCTCACCTGCTCCTCGGTGGGCGAGGCGATCAGACCTTGCAGGTAGATGAGGTCGGTCGACTTGACGTCCCGCTTGCCCTCCAGCGCCGGCACCACCGGCGGCGCGCAGCAGCTCCGCTCTGGAACGGGCGCGCGTCGTGAGGGGCCGCGCCGGAGTCCTGAGGGGCGGCGCAGGAGCGGGCGTGGCGTCTGGTCGCCCGGGATCAAGAGACATGCTCGTTGGGTTACAAAAGGCTGCACGTTTGTCCATGATCATCAATCGCGTAAATAAGTGGGTACGAGATGCATATTTTTGGTCAGTCGCCAAGAAAATTCGCTAATCACAGCCAAAGGGCCTTCGAAGCTCATGCTTAGCGCGCGAACAAATGCAACCGCGAAGAAGATATCTGATATCCAGAGCAGGCGGTCTTAATTGCACCTCCACCTCCACTTCACTATCTACATAATCTACATTTCACAATCTACATAAGGCTGGGAATGACAGTGAAAGAAGGATACAGGTATCTACGCATGCATTATGCTATCTGACAGCATAATGGAAGCAGGTTCCTGAAAGTAAGATGGTAGGAATGCCATGCTCTCCTCACTGTCCATCGTAGACCCTTATTTTGTCTTTGGAATGGATGACGGGATTGAGTATGTAGGGCAAGCAAGCTAAGGGAAGCCAAGATGCATACAAATTGCAGAAGACCTCGCCGCGAGTGACAAAGAATGCTGCGGCCCCTCAGGGCTTGAAACGGCAACTCACCTACCATACTAAGTGAACAAGTGCAGGATATCGAAACCACTCGCATTCGGAATGCGAGTTGAATAAAACAGAATCCAAATGTCACGAAAGTAGTCCAGCTAGCAATCCATGAAAAAGCTTCAAAGACAAACACTGCTGTCAGGACAGAGCATTATTTCACCCACCCTTGTCCTTGTGTCGCCGTCGACAGTGCAGGCGCTCTTTGGCGCTCGACTGAGACGCCATGTTGTTGGAGAGGAGCACCATTTTCTCGGCGCTGTTCTGCGAAAGAGAGGCGTCGATCGCTCACTGGCGGCTCCGATGGCTGGCTCGCCGCTGGTCCCCAGCGACAGCCTGGCCACGGCACGGGCGGACGATTTACCGGATGTGCGACCGCAGTCTGATGCACATGACGGCAGCAATTGGGCGACCCGCGGGCTGGGACCGACACCCGGATGTCCATTCAATCGGTAAGGAATCTGTCAGCTGCATGCCGACCGAACGCCATCTGATCTAGCGCTGGGAACGTGTACAGGGTATCTGAAGTCGTCCTCTTTGGATCAAAAGGAACATCCTCATCATAGAAAGGAGCATCATCGGCTAATGTTAACTAACCTTGGCGAGAATTGCCGTAGATTATCCCCACATATTTGTGTGCAGAAAAGCAGTTTAAAAAGGGTAGTAGAGAAGAAGTCAACCCAGAGCATAGTCTGATGATGAAGGTGGCGTATCGACAAGAAAAAAATAGCAGATCAGCTACATCCTTCCGCAAGGATGATGTAGCTGATGTATATTTATCCACATATATAAACATTTGTGGGATACATATATGCATACATGGATATATAAACACATGCATGATATATATATATATATATATATATATATATATATATATATATATATATATATGTATACATATATGCAGAAAAGCAGTTGAAAAAGGGTAGTAGAGAAGAAGTCAACCCAGAGCATAGTCTGATGATGAAGGTGGCAGATCGACAAGAAAAAAATAGCAGAAGATCAGCTACATCCTTTCGCAAGGATGATGTAGCTGATGTATATTTATCCACATATATAAACATTTGTGGGATACATATATGCATATATGGATATATAAACATATGCATGATATATATATATATATATATACATATATATATGCATGATATATATATATATATATATATATATAAATATACATATATATATATATACTTCCTTTGATCTTTGCTTGGAGGATTTTTGATGTGATCTTCCCTTTGGAGGAATGTAGGCATAATCCCTCCTGCTACAGTCACGCAATCACAACCGGTTAGAAAGAGAGAGAGAGAGAGATGAGTATAAGAAGAGAGAGAGAGAGAGAGAGAGAGAGAGAGAGAGAGAGAGATGGCGAGAGAGAGAGAGCGAGAGAGAGAGACGAGATACGAGCGCGAGCAGCGAGAGAGAGAATATCGATAGACGAGAGCGAGAGCTCGAGCGAGCATCTCGCTCGAGCTCGCTCGAGAGATCTCGCGCTCCTGCTCTCTACTCTCTCGCTCTATCGCTCTCTCTGCTCTCTCTCGCTCTTCTCCGCTCTCGCTCGCTCTCTCGCTCTCCTCTCTCTCGCTCTCGCGCCTCACAGCGCGCGATCTCTCGCTAGCTCGCGCGCGCGATTCCTCTCTCGCTCGCTCGCTCTCTCTCGACTCTCTCGCGCTTCTCTCGCTCTCGCTCCGCTCTCCGTCTCGCTCGAGAGAGAGAGAGAGACCTTTTGCGAGCCTCGTCCGACCAAGACTTTCGCAGCTTTTGCGTCAATCTCAAATTAAATCTTCTACAAAAGCCGCGACAGCACATGACGGGAGTTGATTTTTGCTCCTCGGCCTGCCGCCGCGGCCGCTCCCTTTGTTCCCCGTCCAGATATGGCCTAAGAAGCTTTATCCGTCCAGAGCGCATCGATCACCGGGTGGCACATTGGGAGCCGGCGGCGAGTATCTCCCCGATCCTTCCTGTGATTGTGAGCCGGCTCGGCGTGATTGGCCCCCATCCATCGTGGCCGCAGTATCGGCCGGCGCGCGCGTGCGACGTCGCGGCTCGGCTCTAACGTCATACGGCTGCCCTAGAGGGCACGCCGCTGGGTCCGGTGCTTATAGGACGTGTACGCCTGTCGAGGGGCGTCGAGCAAAAATGTGGCTGCAACACTAAACCATGCGTCTAAAGATCCACTTAAGCTGTGCTCAGGGGCGCAGCTAGGATGGTGTTTAAGGGGGAGGGGAGGGGCGGAGTTTGATTAGAGTGCATCACACCGATTCCTCACTTTTTGGCGATAGCCATATGTGGTGAAAATATGGGTATAGGGGAGGTTCAGCTACGCCCTGGCTGTGCTGCTTTCAAAGAGAAAATGTAGCTCCAGTTAGACAGATATATGCGAATAATTGGTGGTTCCGGAGACGAACTCTTGGTTGATAAGTATGCAATAGGTATTTAGGAATTGTGAAAGCAGAGTAGGACATCACCCAAGATGCTTACCTGTGTATTGATTTTGGGATTAGTAATTCAAGATTCTAACCGCAAGAGTTAGACGAAACAAATATCACACCAAGGTACAGTCGCCAAATATTGCACCTGCATTGCGTTTACACATACCCAACAAATCGGTGCAAGTTTTGAGGAAAGGGAAAATAACTTCCACCAGAATGTGGTGTAACGTAAGGTGTTACTGGGATTATGCATTCAACGTCCGATCTCACCACACCGGTTACATATTCTGAGACCTGGACGGCGTAAGACGACCAGTGGCGACACGCTCACCGATTACATTGGCGTACATGACAACTTTGTCAACAATCTCGACTTTGATCGTCATTGACACCGGCAAATGATGTTGCTAAGTTGACAAAGCTGTCATGCTCAGTGCACTGAGATTTTCCCAAACATGGCGCGCAAGAAGCAACACGGGTGGGAAGCCCGCAGCAGGCTATCGTGTAAACGGACTGAGACGATACCTTCAGTCGCGCTCGACGGCGCCCGTCGCCAGGATCGTGCCGATCAAAGGCCCGACACACGTGACAACAGATTGCAAGATTAATGAACGGCTCTGCGTCCAAGGCCTAAAAAGGAAATGCTGTGCGGTGCTTGCGATGAAAACATAATGCGTGGGCTGCCGGAGCAGGTGCTAATCGAGCTTGTACGCACGTCATCCCAGCGCAGTCAGGCAGATCGCGCACAAACGATGGAAAAAATATGTTCTTGATTATGTGCCTTATGTACTGTATGCCTACTGTGCTATCAAAAATTACAGGAATATACGATATGATGCATTAAGAAAAAATGCATGCATTCCGTATTGAATTATTAATCCATTGGTACTGGTTCAAAAGAATGGCAGAACAACAGAACCGACTCCCTTACAAAATAGATAATTCGCACCAAACCGCCATAGTTTCTGCCTGCGGTGGGCTGCTTCATCTGTACCCAACCATATCTGCATCTGTATCCGACCGTATCTGCTCTGCATCGGACTGTATTTGCATCTGTACCGACCCCATCTGCATCTACATCCGACCTATCTGCATCTACACCCGACGGTACCTGCATCTGTACCCGACCGTATCTGCATCTGAACCCGACCGTATCTACATCTGAACGTGACCGTCCCTGCATCTGCACCTGTCCCTGACCGTCCGTGGGTGAGCCCGCGACGCTGGCCGATCCGAGCGGACTCCGGACGGCCCGGGCAGCACGCGCCGCCGCCCGCCGAGCCCGCCGCCGGCCGGCACACGGCGCCGACGGGCACGTTATTGGACGGCGGGCGGCCTAATAGTGGATGCGGTACAGAGCGGGCTGTCGCTCGGCGCGCTATTTGTCTCCTGACGCACGTTTTCCGCGCGAGAGGACTGGCTGGCGATGTCGAGATGGTGGGAAACCGTACCAATGGCCCTGGCATGAGCGATCCGCCGCAGGCGAGCCGTGCCAGCCGCATGGCCGTCCGGAATATTTGGCAGGGCTCAGTAGAATAATAAAGGTGCAGACATGGTCAGCAGCTAGTCTTTGAACACGCTGCCAGGCAGCGTTTCAAGCACCGTCTGATATGATCGCAGGCAAACATCATCGATTTCACGACACAGGCCCGGATGTGCTCGGCGTTTCCCCAGGTTTTAAAGCTGGCGCCGTCGTCGTTTTTTAGTTTGAACTTCTCTGTTTTAGGTTTCCTTCTTTGAGCGTCGGGTCTGTCGAATGGTTTTTTGATTGTGACTCACTACATCCACAAAGTGTTAAACGCACTTGCAATCGACGTCGTAAAAACCGGTATGATCTGTAACAGCTATACTACCGCTGAAAGGTGACGCCTCGGGACAGCGAAGACACGGAACATGGGCTTCTGGCCAGAATGCAAGATATAGTCCTGCCCCCTGAGAAGTCCGAGAAGAATGTACCGGGTAATATCTCCGCCGGAGCGGAACAGGCCTGACGTCTGTGTCACTGCGCCGCGAGACGAGCCGAGCCTGTTCAAGCATGGCCACACCCATCTACCCAACAGACGCAATGCCATCTGATGACGGCATTTGGAACACCTCGGAAATCTTAATTTTCACGCATGTTTATGCCCAAACCTCATTCAGCCGAAAGCACATGGAACTCACACCTATTGTCGTACACACCCACACACCTATACACACGCGTACCCACCCAGTCACACACATACACACACACACACACACACACACACACACACACACACACACACACACACACACACACACACACACACACACACACACACACACACACACAAAACATCGAGTATGCAACAGTTCTACGCTGTGATTAAGGTTGCAAAAATTCTTATTTCGTAACTGTAGTTTATGTTCGTAACGTTTTTGGTGTACCACGTCAAGCAAGGCATGCTAAAAACATAGGGGAACGAAATCTGCAAGCCTCAACAAAAGAAACAACTCAGGCAACGGCAATCAGAGGCCAGACCATATACCGGCACACCGGGCGCATCAGTGTGACAAAATGCCAAACACGTTGACAAATTGGTCTGCAGACGCGACATGTAAGCCTGCAATCGCACCATCAAACAGCCATTGTTATACGATGTGTCGTAAATGTAATACAAGTGACGTCTCCAGCAAAGTTGGACGCTGACCAAGCAAGTCCGAATCGAATTCCGGGGTTGCAACTCAGACCTGTCACTGCAAGCATGGAGGTCGCGGGCGTATACAGAGGAAAGGTCGAAGATGGTAATCAAGGTAGAGCATACAATGGTGATCGCACAGACCATTTCTCAAAGCGCACATTGAATGCTATCGGTCGATGCAAGAACTGCCCACCGCCAACAGCACAGGCGGCAGACTTGCATACGCCACTTCGAGTCGGTCAGAACGGACTGCAAAACCATCCGCTACTACACAAAGGTTCACAAATCGAAGCTAGGCGTACTCTGTTCAGTATCGACGATCGCATAAATATCACACATGGGCGGTGCTGAACGCTGTTGCCACAGCTCAACACAGTTTGAGTTTCAGATGGGTCAAGGGTCCCACATGGTAAATGAAACCAAGACATTTTTATTCGTCAACTCTGTGAACGTTGAGAGGTGCTACCTCAATCTCGGGATTGTTTTCTAGTTCTGTTGGTCTTTTGGGCAAAACTGGAACAAAGACGAGCGCTCCCAACATACCGGATGCAGTGGCAGCATCCGCTCGGCAGGAGTCCGGCGGAAGTGGTGCCCCACGTCTGACAGCGCGTCACACGCAGTGACCGAACCCGCATTCTAAACCTCATACAGACAGTTATGGATTGCTGGGGCATCCCTCGCCACCGTGCGGAAACAGCCGTGGACGCGGCACAACTTTCGTCGGAGCGGTGTTTCTGTCCGGGCTTAAACAATACAGGGCGACGCATTATGGAGCTGGGGCATCAACGCCTCCGTCAGAGAAAACAAACAAGAGCGTTACAGCCCGACGGGCGGCACTGCAGGGCATCCCAAAGCTTGTTGTCTGGCACACGCTGAAAGTTAGCAGCACATAAGCATAAAACTCGCTGGTGCAAAACACGTTCGTAAAACGGATATGTGAGATCTGCACCATGCTTCGCAAGGTGAGACAGGGAAACATCGATGGCACGGAAAACAAAAACAAAATTGTATCACAGTTACTTCTCAGATGTCTCAAAGGCTGGTACCAAACGGTTGTTTGAAAAAAAACTCCATTGGACGATTTATGTTCCAAATAGCAGCAACGACACAACATATTTCATGATTTTCATACATTTTCAGTCGGATTTCTTTTGAACATAACATAGAGCGCTGAAAATTGAAGCTGTGTGATCGTGTAGACACTTGACCTAATTTTTGCAGGGAATGGATTGCTTCGTTCAATCCAACTAATCACTCCACTTCTCACTTATGCAACTTAATGTATCTCTTACCGAACTCAGGTTACCCCTCTAGTAAAGCGTGTTTCAGAAAAGGTCTGTTGCATCCAATTTGATGATAATATGTTAAGCTACATCAGCTATCAAGCAGACGTCATGGCTTGCAAATCTTATGTGATGACCAGGGGCGGCATCAAAGATTTTGAAGTAGGAGAGGGGCGGGGGCGCAGGATTTTCGAGCGAAGCCTGCTAGACAAAATGAGGCCTCCTCACAGACGGGGGGGGGGGGGGCTCCTGAGCAGTGCCGTATTTAAGGGAGAATGGTACCGAAGGCATGCATCCCTTTATGCGTCCCAGCAAAGTGTCTCGGTAGCCTGAAGCAGTGCCTCCTATTGTAGAAATGGGCATCCAGATGCATAGAGATGCTACCTTATCCAGAGCAGCATGCCTCCGATTGACTTCGTTTTCATTTGTTAGGTTTGCCATCCCAAAACCAGTGGTAAAATTCAGCGTGGGTCCTTGTTTAACGATTTATCAGGCTCACGAAGAAGTGGAGGAAAAATGAGCAAAGTAATTGTCTGTACGTAAAGCTCTCGCGTATACCTGGTTGGCAGGCCACGCGAACAGGTGAATGTGACCGGTTACCTTTGACTTAAAAGCTGCGGAATGTTGTAGTATTTTTATTTTACCCAATGCAGGTGTTATTTCGTAAAAAACCTGCTATTAATTCAGATTGTCTAGCGTATAAAGCGTGTAAAGAAGTTCAATTGACAAACAATATTTAAGGTTTCTACAGCATAATGTGGAGCACAAGCTTAACATAAAACTGATAGTCATGTCTTTACTAAGGTACCTAGAAGATCTCTATTTTAGGGAAGTATTCTGCATTTCATGGTTTCAGTATTTCTTTTTTGCCCATATTCGTTGGGGGGGGGGGGCTGCTCAGAGGAAATGCTGCTCTGGGGGAGGGAGAGCGGTCAAGTCAGAGTTGGAAGGGGAGGGGTGATTCGGAGCTGCTGCTACCTGATTCATGCGAGGGATCTGCTGTTCTAGAAGTGGGGCTACTGAATATGACTGATACCTTCTAACCCTGAACAAGTCTGACGTTCAGAGCACCCCGCAAGCATATACAGTGACGCTCCCGGGTACATCAGCACTTCAACTGCAAGAACGATGTCAATTTCTTTCGCGGAGTTCCTCAAAGCTTCACGTGCATGACATCGTGAGTGCATGACAAGTTAAGGCACGCGACGGCGGCTATATTCATGCCGTGTTATTGCGTCTAACTATAAACTCAAATGGTGACATGGAACTTTAATATATCTGCTATGTATGCGAGTGGTGCAGTCCAATATTGAAAGTTACTTGTTGGAAAAACTGTCGTTAAAACTTCCGTGGCATTTGACAGTTCTACACATTTGGAAGACGGATCCAAGACGATTTATGCGCCAATTCCGGTCACATCGTGATGGATCTGTGGACTCTTCAGGCGGAGTGAGGCAGTAATTGCGGAGCTCTGCGAATCCCAATCGGCATGTTAGTGGTAGCGGCAGCTGCACCGCCAGATCTCGCGGTCTGTTTACCACGAATGGATTTGCCACAGAGGAACGCAGCCAGATAGAAAATAAGCGCAGCGTTGAGCTGCGTCTGAAACAGGGGGCACGAAAGCAGAAGATTGGAGATGCAGCTCCCTAGAGCTCACGATCAATCACTTTTATGATCGGAACTTTCCCAACGGAACGATCACGTAAGCGTTTCAGTATTCCAAAGCAGGGGTTGGCTTGTGCCAAGGGAGTCGTGAAAAACCGCTGTGTTCCTTGCCTGGAGGTCAATTTAACACGCTCCTTGCGGGGCCTCGTACATCACATGGAGGATAACCAAACAAGTGCTGACATAACGATATTATGTAGCACCGCTTCCGCCTGTTATGACACGTGCGGTCGCATTTCGTTTGCAAAAGTTACGTGCGTTCTGCAGGTTTTGTATCCGCTTTCCCTATGCATTTTTCCTTGGGGCATGATGAATTTTCAATTACATCGTTTTTGTGTTTCATGTGCCTACAACTGAAGACCTTTTGCGAAATGATCTAACTCAAGTCCAATCATTTTCCACATGACTATTGGGAATAGTCTTCTAGCTTCAAAACAATATAACTGACGAAACGTCAGTCAAAAACAGTGCCATGTCGGCGACAAATATTTCATAACTCCCATGCGCTAGCAATACCAGCACCGTTATGTGCAGTGACCTCTGTGCCTCTGGGTTTGAAAGATTCAGTTACACACTGATCCGGAACTCTTGATTCGCGACCAGGTGGTCGGCTTAATAATTGTCGCTTGGGTGGGGGTCAATTTGACCCCTAAGATCTCAAAAACTGAAATAGCTAGAAACACAAAATTTACAGAGTGGCTTTACCTGTAGGTGGAATAACATGTGTCGAAATCTAAGGATCCAAGGTCATGACCTTGCAGTCAAAGCAGGTAAAACAAGGTCAAACTCTAGATCGGAGTCCAGAGTGTCCCAGGCCTCCTCACGCATCCGCCGTGAACCTAAATACCCGTTCTAAACAAAAGTTCAGCGGTGTTCATTCAAGGCCAGTGACGTTTTGATCTTTAAAAAATCACAGCGATGAAAACTACAAAATTGCTGTGATTTTTTATTCAAATAAGCGTCAACGATTGCGCTAGGCGGTGTATTCCTGAAAACAGAATGCTGCCTGGGTTATTTTAGGTCAGAGACCTAATCTGACCTTTAAAAATCCCATGAAACACGTCTGTTGCGCTCCCTGGCATTAATCAATCAGAAATGAACATCAAAAACTTTCCTTTAAAGTGAGCCCTCAGGTGAAAAAGCAGGTCAGTTTTAACCTCAGTCTAACCCCCATACATGATCCTTGGTCAATGGAATCTGTTACAATGCTAAATGCAGTTGGTGTATTGCCTAAGATACCATCTCAGATATATGGCTTCGTCTAACACCTGGTGTTACATCAGATTGAACGATTCCCTAGAAATGGCGTTCGCTGACAGCCAAGACCTGGCTTGGACCTGCCGTGGGTCAGTGACCTTGTAAGGTGCATCTAACTTTTTACATCAAAAGGTCCGCTATTCCATTGCGTATAGCTACGCAGAGTTTGGCGCAGCTACGCCGTGACGTTCGGAAATCATCCTTGAAAATTTTCGGGGGATCAAATTGATCACCCACCGGAGCGCGTGTTTAAACTCAAATTCTGGCTATACAAAATGCCTTTCGAGGGGCTAGATTACCTCAAGGCTTCGGGATCGCTTCAAAACTCCACCGTACCTAAATCATCATGCTGGAATAATTTTTGCCAGTTCCAATTATGCTCAGAGAACTTCCTAATTCAGCATGACTTGCGATGATGATTAACTACGCATTCACAACTAGAGATGAGAACCGCTGTACGCGGAACGAACATCATTGGCATAACTCAAAAGACGAAATATACGGGCCCGTAAATCACTTGACGCCATACCGGCACACGTGAGCCAACTGCAGACGTATGCTGTGCCGCAGCGCGTGCGCGTGATGCGGCGCAGCTGGCGGCGCCCGCGCGTGAGATCCGGGAAAAGGGCTGTGGCGTGTATGAACGAACCTTGACAAACTTAAAAGCCTGCGCGTAAAAGCCTGCGCGGCCGGATTGATTGGAGTTCCGGAGCTGCGCGGCCGGAGCGATTGGAGCTCCGGAGCTGCGCGGCCGGAGCAATTGGAGCTCCGGCACATGTGACGTTGTCGAGAATAGTTTGAGTCTTGAGCCACGTCGGGAGGTTTCAAAATTGCAGTCAAAGTCACTAGGTCCGACAATCTGACAACTTGGATTGTTTGACTGCGCGACAGATGAGAGTTTCGGCATATTTGGAAGTCTTAGGACATATGTTTATCCATGAAGAGCAGCGAATAGAAACGAAATCTGCCCATGCATATGTAGGCATGGTTTTCCGAACCACAGTGTTCTGGACAACGAAAGGCGTTTTGGATCTCAGGTTGCCGAAACTGTTCAAAACACCCCCCCCCCCAAAAAAAAAGAAGAAGAAATTCAGGATTATCCTACTCGAAGCGCTCTCAAGTCTAATAACTGACGAATATCGTGTAAACAAGGCACCGAATTTATACTGAAGGTCTTACGACCAGGAAGTGTTTTGAAACAATGAAAGACACTTCAGACTGGCACAGAGGCACCATAGAACGTGCACAACAGCCTTTACAGATTGCTTTGCAGCCTCTCCGCGAGGCTTTTATAAGTTAGTTGCGACCACACACTGCGCATTTCGCACCAGAAAAGTTCACTTTTGTCATCCTAGTCGGGCAGTCCTCACCATACACTTTCTGCCAGAATGCCTACCACAGCACGCAAGCATACACCGAGATGGTCGCAATTTCTCGGGTTCCGAGGCTAGACAACCCTAGCACGAATGCTGCGCTCCATGCGAGGCTGCTGAAGCGATAACCTTGGGCTCAGAGCAAGGCCATGCTCTCGAAGAGGGCGACCAGACCGAGAGTCTATGACCGAAGGACAGACCATGCCCGCGAGCTCACCGCCGTGAGCAGTGGCCGCCATAGCGTTATCCCACGGCACGACACTCACTCCCATTTGCTGCCGTCTCCCGGGCTGGAGGTGGAAAAGCCTACCGAAGGCAGCCCCGAGCCAAGGACCTCCAACCACCTTGGCGCCGCGTATCAGCGTGGCGAGCATTACCCAATTGGGCTACCGAGGGGCTTGAGTATAGAATCGTCTGCTTTCTTATCCCATATCCTATGGCCAAGTTCGTTCTCACCTGTGTGGTGTGCTTGGTAACTGATTGCCTTTCCAAATCCTCCCCCTATTAGCCCCACTAGGGTGTTTGCCGGTTTGAGTCTGTCGCCGTGGTTGAAGGAAGTTCGTGACAACTGACAATCTTCTTTCCTGACAGCCTCATGGTGCATGCCAAGTTGCGTTGTCAGCCATTTCACATCGCCCTCTAGTCTGCAGCGTCTCCAAGTCTGCAGAGTCTCCGATTCTGCAGAGTCTCCCACTCTGTAGTATCATCCAGTGTGCAATGCTCACATCCTGCGGCATTCCTCAGTCTGCAATACTTTCCAGTCTCCACCGTCTTCCGAACTGCAGCATCTCCCATGCTGAACCATCACCATGTCTGCAATATTCTCCAGTCTGTAACGTCTCCCAGTTTTCATCGTCTACCAGTGTTCGGCGTCTCCCAGTCTGCAGCATCTCCCAGTCTGTAATGTCTCCCAGTCTGCGTTCTCTTCCAGTCTGCAGCGTCTCCCAGTTTGCAGCGCCTCTCAGCCTGCATGTGCATCGCCCCCACCGGCGGCACCGCCCACTCGTCCCCGCCCCTCACCACCAGACGCTCGGTCCATCGCCGCAGCGGCCGCGCGCCGGCGTCCCGTGTCGCTCCCCGCCGCCCGGGTCGGCGAGGACTGGCAGCCTGTTTACACGAGCGTCACGGGCCGCTGCAAGAGCCGGCTCCGGCGGCGGCGGCGGCGCCCGGCCGTCCCTCACAGTCACCGGCTCCGTTTGTTGATGGCCGTCGACGGCGCGTCGGTCTTGGCCGACTCTCGCCGTCGAAGACGCGTCGGTCCTGGCCGACTCTCGCCGTCGCGGATACCGCTTTGGGTTCGGTGGGGGGGGGGGGGGAGGGGGGAGGCACGACAGCTTTGGCCGCAGTGGTCGTTTTTCGGGTTTTCGGGCAGAGTGTCAGCGCGGCGGAAGCGCGGCCACCAGGGCGCGCTCGCAGGAGGAGGCCTGTGTTGTTTGTACACGGGACGGAATAAACATTTCCACCCATAATAACGTTCAGCGTAACAAAAAGCTTGGCATAACTTCTCAGAGTAAAAAACGGTGGAGATAATCGGATACTATTGCTTAAGGTTTAGAGTAAGACTGGTGCTGCCAAAGCTGAGCTCTGATGATCAAAATCGCGTAGCTACGGAAACCTGCATCTATTCCGCTCGAAGGCATCGGAAATGTGCCGGGGGATTCGATGAATATCCGAACGTTATCGTCAAGAACAACGCCTCGGGGCCGCCGGGTAGGCTAAAACAATTCTGGTTTACTTTGCCGAGCAAATTATCCTTTCCCGCAATGCCAACGTTTCTACAAAATGGACGGCCAACCAGCTTTCCCAGAGTTGGCATAACACTGAAAGAATGCAGAGCCCTGTTCCAGAAAATATGACGTCAGTTATGGCACAGATCATATACATAAATGACGTCTCTTGCTTACACTCCATAAACACCAGGCTCGTTTACTTAAAGCCGCGTTTCAAAGATTCAATGTGATGGCCCAGAACCCAGGCACTAAACAAAACTGATGCATCGCCTAGTGGACCTCACTTACCACATCCGTCAGAAAGGCCCTCCAGAGGTCAGGAAGACGGACAATCGTGCCGAAACGGTGCCTCACCAAATGCGACGTCTGATGCTATGTCAGCAGTTCAGACTCAGCCGTTTACGGCTACCCGACGTCGGTTAACAGACTGATGCAGAATGCTAAATAGGATACCCGCTTATCAACGGAGACGAAAGAACGAAAAACTGCACACTGTACATCTACATGCAGGGTCCACTTGTTTGCGCCATTCAGAACTTAAAGTGGTACTAATTTCACTTCACCACAACCTAAAGTAAACCCAAAATGCCATGTGCGTCATTAACACGATGCCGACTACAGGCTGTCAATAGGAACGCCAACTTTTAGTCAAGAACCGAACGCTCAATCTAGACGTATCACGCTTTAAATAACCAAACCATGATAGTAATGACTTTGCACAAATCGCATTTAAATACACGTGACTGTGGTAAGCCTCCCGACCTGAGACGCACCCATGTTAGCCGGCGTGATTGCCACATGCATAACACCAAGCACCCGGGAGCGGCAGTGGGTCAGAAGGCACTCCTCCACCTCTGTGTGTCGAAGCCGTAGCCCGGCCTGCCGTTGTCTAATCGAAGGCGGGCCGGCCGGGAGTCATCAGCGCTGGCGGCGGCGCTGTCCGTCGCCGCGCGGCCGGCATGTGACGCCCCCTCCCCGCCGCACGTGCGGCCCCGGTCGCCGCAGCGCAGCGCGGCGCCGCGGCGCCCGCGGCCGATCGATGGTACCTGGGCCGGGTCCATGCGGCGGCGCCGGTCACGGCTCCGGTCACAGGGCGGCGGAGCACCGGCGGCGGCGACGGTCGCGTCGCGACTGACCTCTCACCTGCGGGCGGCCGGCGGGAGCCTGCTGCCGCCACTCCGGGGCCGGCGGCGGCGGCCGACTGCCGCGCCGGCCGCCGGCCCCGGCCCCGCGCACGCGCCCGCCGCCGCCGCCTGTTTGTGAAAGGCATCGATCACGGCGCCAGCCGCGCCGGCCGCCGAATTAGCGGCCACTCGGTGGGTGGGGTGAGTGGATGAGTTTTACGGCATAATGTGATGAAACGGCCGGTCGGGCCGGCCCGCCGGTGCGGAGTCACGGGATGTGACCGAGGACTGCTTCCGCGCCGGCCGCGTGACGTGCCGTCGCAGGGCCGGGATTCGGTGGTGCGGTCTGCTTGCCGTGATAGGGCAAGGGTACACTCGAGCACAGCACGGCAGCGGGCGACCCAGATTTACACCATGCAAGGCGGTCACCGAACCGTAGCGGCTTATAAGGATAAGACGGGCATGCAGCAGCGGTAGCATAAACGGACGTGCAAAGACAGAAACGGAGGTGTGGACCACAGTGCTTCACGCCCATGATGATCCCCGCTCCTCCCCGAGATGCGGCACAGAACAGCAGAGATGACCCTCCGCCCCCTGGCGGCCAACCACCCGGCGCCGTCCGCACCAGCCAGCGCCCGCCCTTGCGCCCGCCCCCGCCCCTGCGGTGCCTGTTTCGTGGCGGAAGGGGGGGGGGGGGCGGGGGCCCGGACCGCGCTGTCTCGTTACCGGCACGTTTGGTCGCTAGCGCCCCGGGCCAGACAGCTGATTGTGACGAACGACGCCACTCCGCCACGCCTCCGGGCTGTTGCCCCGCAATGGCAGACGCCGTATGTCAGCCGGGAGCCCGGCCCGGCGTCTCGCAAATGTAAGGGAATTGGGACGCGGCAACTGTCTGCCATATTGCTGCTTCTGGAAGACCCTGCCGCCGAGTGATTGCTCTCCGGTGCTGGGCGCAGGACGCAGAATGGGAGACATCGAGCAGAGATGGGGACGGGAGGTCAATTGCAACATTTCACTGTTAGTGTTGGCGATGTTTATGTGCATGGTGCAATGTTGATTGCAAACCTCAATGTGCTGAGTGATCGTCGCTGCTTGCATTACGCAAGAATGCAACAGTTCAAGGTCTACAGACACGTTTGGTCAATAAGCTGCAAAACGAAAGCATTTCTTTTCAGTATATACCACGGAACCACGGACATTTGCCGTAGCAGAAGTCTTTCTTTTACATCGAGAGTGTTGCAGTGGGAATATCCTAATAGGTTTAGATGGATCCAATGCGCGCGGCTCTCTAAAGCGGTCGCCATCCTCTCGCACTTCCACTGCATAATAAAGATACACTGTGATTGTGTTATTGGCTGAAAAGACATTGAGGCCAATCCCGCACCGCGTAACGACAGCCTGCTGCCCTTCCCCACCGGCGTGTGTGCTGGCTATGCGGCTTCTCGGCTGCCGCTCCTTGTCATGGAGCGTCAGCAGACCGCGGCAGTGTGGGTGGGTTGACTTCAGATTTGGCAGCCAAGAGAGCGTTCTAAAGGACACCGCACACTGGCCGTCTCGCTAGTTTATCGGGCAGAAACAGAAGACGTTTGTTAGCTGTTTTGCAACGGTGATTCAACAGTGCGGAAGAAAAAGCGCTTCAACTGAAGTTCAAGGATGTCGCTTAAGAGCAAATAAGTGGCACGGCAACAAGGTTGTGGTAGGACAGCAGATGTCCACGCTGCTGGTATTCCTAAATAACTTCATCTATGATTCGACCCTTCAAGTCGAGTGCCCTTAGTGTTTCTGATCTTTGAAATACCTCAAGATGTGGTGTTGTAAATGTCTTAAAGGGAATGTTCCATATTGATATGGGTGTTTGAACTGAAATAGTCATCTTGAAGATCACTAGATACAGTTCTCAACCTTGCCCTTCTTAAGACATAAAACATTCTAGTTATTCAGCTAAACGTCCGCAAATATTTGCAGACCTTTCGGGGACACTATTTCAAGGTCACTTAGACATCCATGACGCCATAGTAACGTCATTTAAATCCCGCTATTCCATCGGTCATGCGGTGATCAAAGCCGTCAGCCATCGCCGCCGCTTCGGAGAAACTCCAGCCACTATCTAAGCCTTTAGATGATAGAGGAAAACTGGAAAACGGTGGACATGTGAGGATTTATGCTATTTCTCTGCCGAATAGTCCATTTGCTTTAGCCTGGAGCGAACGAATGGCTTACAATCGACACGGAAAGTGTAAAGAGCTGTAGAAATGACACCTCCTTATTGCTGAATTGGTAACAGTACCTGAACTGTAGAGAGATAGGCGTGACAAAATTCGCACGCATTTTTCACTTCGAATATGCGGCGAAATTTATCTAACAAAGGGACTCGAAACCAGCAGCTGCCGTTGGCGTATCTATATTCACTACTTCAGTCGAATGGTCATTGGCTAATGGCTTGGTATTCATTTACCCGTGACACAAGTGTCAGTCATGGTGCCTCCACAATGAATGAGATCAACCAAGGACTATGCACGCAATGGACGTATCTGTCACATCGCCACCGCCAGCAGCGCGAGACAGTTATGACTCGCACGCAACACGCGCAGTGATATATGCACTGCGTATACAGCAACCTGGAAATGTGTCGCGCTCTAGTGAGTTTTGGGATGAACGTGCCAGAGCGGTGTCAAGAGCAGTAAGGCTATTACTACCGAACCAAGAATATGATCATGCAGTCTTCTCACCCACAGGGTGGATTATTGCAAATCCAGGGGGGCTGGTTGGTGATCGAGGAGCCTCAGCCCCCTCCCCCGACACTCCGCACGTACCGTCTTTATCGGCGGGCGCTAAAGGCACCCATTCGGAGCGCGTTTGCACCGCCTGAAAGCGCGGCAGCCGCCCGCTCCATGCCAAGTGAGCCGGCGGCGAGCGTCAGCCCTGGACCGGCTGATGCCGCCGCCGGGCCGGGGCTTCGGACGATCGACGTCGGCCGCCTCATAAATATCCGATCGGGCCGCTGCCATGGACGCTGCCAGCCGGGAAAATTGGCACCGCCGGCCGGCCCCAGCGGGCGGCGCCAATTGTTCGCGGTGCGCCCACCACGCGTCACGTCGCTGCCGCACCGCCCCGCGGGGCTCACGGTCGCGCCGCCCACTGAGCGCAGCACCCAGCACGCCCAAATGAACGCGTGCAGGACGTCGGCAGAGGCCGGTCTTATGCATAAGGCATGCGGCGAGCACCAGAGACGCGGTCCAAGGTCTTATTGCGTGTGTTGTGTTTTTTGTTTTTTTTTTGTTATCGGCCTTCTGCGGCGCACGGCTGCGAGTATTAGTGTTGACTTCTTTGTTATGTAAATGATGGCACAGCGATGCGTACTGGTAATTGTGGCGCAGTCACATGTACTTTTGCTTTTCCCGTCGCTCCTGCACGCGGCAAATAAGGCTAGTGGTACAGTCCCAGGTATTTTGTAAAAAAAACCTTGCGTGTTCTGTTGGCAAAACAAGGGATCTCACGCGCAGCGGGATATGACATGGATGAGGAATCATATGTCAGCAACGTCACGCAAATAACCAACTGACGAAGCAAATGTATTGATCTCAAGATTTACCAGGTCAGAATTGGCGGCCGAGCTTGGAGGCAGCACGGTTTTTAGTCTCCGTGTCAGGCAGTTATGCCAGACATGATTTGAGCTCCTCAAAACAACTTGAGAGTTTGTCAACCAGATCTGCGAGTCATTCCATCGCCAACACATTGCAAAACGTGAGATTTTCCACATGGTGTCGTGCTGCCGATAACACTCATAGTTCATTGCTTGCCGCTTATCTTTCGATGTGACCGTGCCGCCGCAAGCAGGCGGCAAACAGCTCAGAGAGTATGGTCTGAAAACTACGGTCCCTACTGGTTATCTTTCCTCTAATACGCTGCATCCTATTTGTAGATATAACATATGCGATTTTTATCAATTAAAGTACGAAAGTCAACATGATTGTTTTACCGGGACAACTGAATAAACCGTTAAACGGGGAGATACCGAAACAACTGGATAAAGAGGCGCCCTAAGTTCCTCAGAGGCAGCTATAGCGTGCCAGCGTCGGCCGGTACGAAAATTCCTGATAACTCAGCGCCTTGTCAAATGGTCGATATGAACGACAGACGCTAAACAAGTTTTGGATTTATTGAGTCCATCCCAGCTGAAAGTTTTTCATTGTCGTTCCGCTCATAATTACAACCACCACGATAATGATTATAAGGAGCCTTTTACCACCATAAGATGACCGGAGCTTTTCGACTCAGCGAATTCACGAGAAAACAGCGGGAGGAGACAGTCCCTTGTGACGATTCCGGTTGAATGACAGAAATACGAGACTTGATTTGGAACTATTTCAGCCACGAGAGAATCCAGTTATATCACCACGAATTTATTTAGTTCGGCCGCTGGTGATGGATGAGCCGCTGACGAAAAAGAGCCGGTGGAGAGCCGCTGAATCGGCAGCTGATGGTGTTGAACTTCTGGTGGCAGACTTCCAGTCATGACCTTTATTCCGACCATGAGTCGCTGGGTCATTTAAATTTGGTCGGTGGTGGTGATGATTGCTGGTGATTTATCGATGGTGATGGTCACTTCAACCGTGAGGTACAAACTCCTGGTGAGGAGGCGGGTGAGATGAGCCGCTGGTGCTGATCGGATGGTGATGGGCCACTAAAGTGACGGCCACTGATGGCGAGCCGTTGATAATCGTCTCGTGACAAAAAGGCATCTAATTGTTAGCTGCTGGTGGGTACATACAACCGATGCAGCTGACGCACCCTTCACACGCGCCTGGGTGACCAGTTGGATACCCTTCGCTCGGGTGGGGGTCAATTTGACCCCTCCCCACCCGAGCTCGTGTTAAAACTCAATAGCTAACTAAGTAGGTTAAGCTGCTGATGCTAGGTCGCTGGGCGATCAACTGACGGTAGTGAGTTTCTGGCATGAAAGCTGGTGATAAGCCACTGGTGACATTCCGGTAAGCTGCTTGTGATGTTACCAAGCCAGTTGTTACCAAGCCACTTGTGATTAGCTGCTGGTGGAGAACCACTCACAACAAACTGCTGACAATGTCTGACAGTGATCTGTCGTGATGAGCCGCTGGTGGTGAGCCTCCGGTGATGATCCATTAGTGGTGATCCACTGGTGATGAGCCACTGGTGATGTGCCGTTGGTGATGAGCCACTGGTAATGGGTCGCTGGTGATGAGCAGTTAGGGATGAGTTGCTGGTGATGAGCCGCTGTTGATGAGCCGCCAGTGATGAGCCGCTGTTGATGAGCCGCCGGTGATGAGCCAGCGGTGATGAGCCGCTAGTAATGAGCTGCTGGTGGTGAGCCGCTGGTGATGAGCCGCTGGTGTAGAGCCGCTAGTGATGAGCCGTTGGTGATGAGCCGCTGATGATGATTTCCTGGTGACGAGCTGTTGGTGATGAGCCGCTATTGATGAGCCGCTGGGGGGCCGGAAGTAATTAAATCAATGAGATGCGGCTCGGAGGCGTAGTGCTCAGGCTCGGATGACAGCTGCGCCGCAGGGCGCCATTATCGCCGGCGGGTCGCCACGTCACGGGACTCCCCTGGGAGCGACGCTGTGTCGGATCGGGCTCCTATGGCCCGGCGACGACTCCCGTGATGTGTTGGTTTTATTTGTGGACGCCGAGAGGATGGCGCTGCATGTGGCATCTCATCTCTGCGATTCGCACAAGTGCCTTTGAAGCGGTCGATTGCGGGTCATCAAACGGTTGTCACGCACACACCATTACTTTGAGCGGAGAAGGACCCCTCCTGAGCGGGCCACAGTATCAATTTGAGAAGTCTGTGGTAGCGGATCTGTTGAAAAGCTTCAGAAGAAACTGATGCATGCTTCCAGATTTGCGGTTGGTTTGCTGTTTATTTTCAATTATGGACATAAAGCAGTACATGATATGTTTAGTGGATTGGCGCGAACGCAAAACGCTCAGATCTGAGCGTCTCTCGTATAATAACAAAATGTTATCATCGCCGTCAGGGAGCCCACGACCCACTGCTCACTCGTCGGATATTCCGGCCGAGACAGACAAGGCGTCGGCCGCCGCTCCGGTTTACACACAGAGCCGTCCCCGGCCGGCAGCGGACGCCCGGTCCGGTAACGCCACTCAGTCGCCCGTCTGCTGCCCGCGCCCGCTGGAATATTTTAGGTCATTCGTTTGATCTGAAAAATAAATGCTTTGAAACTTTTTGCTATTTTGCAAATTCGCTGCCCAGTGCAATTTCGTGAACCATTGCCTCTGAGATGGATACTGAGTTGCTCGTTGTGGTTGAGCTCAGAAAAGTTTGGAGAGATGCGATCTGTTTTACGTCGCATTTAAATTCTGATTTCATGATAACGAAACAGTCTAATACATGGTGTTCAGTCGTCATATCGAAAGCCGTACAAGCAAGAGGGACTAGGTGCAATGGGATTTTGAATTTCGGGCATGTAAGCATTAAGGTCTGACATTCCCAATCTCAGCCTAGTATTTAGGATATTACCAAGCCTGGATTCAAAACTGTGATACACTGTAGGCGCAGCCACACCGCAGTTTGCGAGGGCGCCAAATGCCCTGTGCATGTAATTTGAACGCCCACCTACCGCAATGTGCAAATTAAATGAAAATTCGGCTCGCGAGCCACGCCTGCATTTTGCAGCGCCCTGTCGTTGCCATCCATCGGGGGATCTCCCAAGCTGGGGAGGGGGGGGGGGGGGGCAACTGACACCGCTTTTGTTAGATCTTTTCTATCAACGTCATTTGAGCTGATGTGAGCATTTATAAACCTGGCGCTCCCCACCACTCGCTTCTGCGTCGCTGCGTCTGATCTATTCTCTAAAGAATCCAATTAGACACCATCAAACACCGCCAGCTGACAGGGCCCCTGTGGCAACAATACACCGCCCGCTGACAGAGCCTCTGTGGCAACAATACACCGCCCGCTGACAGGGCCTCTGTGGCAACAATACACCGCCCGCTGACAGAGCTTCTGTGGCAACAATACACCGCCCGCTGACAGAGCCTCTGTGGCAACAATACACCGCCCGCTGACAGAGCCTCTGTGGCAACAATACACCGCCCGCTGACAGAGCCTCTGTGGCAACAATACACCGCCCGCTGACAGAGCCTCTGTGGCAACAATACACCGCCCGCTGACAGAGCCTCTGTGGCAACAATACACCGCCCGCTGACAGAGCCTCTGTGGCAACAATACACCGCCCGCTGACAGAGCCTCTGTGGCAACAATACACCGCCCGCTGACAGAGCCTCTGTGGCAACAATACACCGCCCGCTGACAGAGCCTCTGTGGCAACAATACACCGCCCGCTGACAGAGCCTCTGTGGCAACAATACACCGCCCGCTGACAGAGCCTCTGTGGCAACAATACGCCGCCCGCTGACAGAGCCTCTGTGGCAGCAATACACCGCCCGCTGACAGTCGTCATATCGTATCGTATCGTGTTGTAGCGGTCATATCGTAACGGTCTTTGTCGAACAGCCCTGTTTTTGCAGTGTCTCCCAAATGCGTGGCTACCCAGCTGGAACGGGCTTGATGTCCCTCTCGGCATGGGGGAAAACGCCGAGCTGCCAGATCCAGAGACAGTCGGCCAGCTCTAGAATACGCTTACCGGGAAGCGGAGCGGTGACGAATTACCTCCGATGCGGGGCTTCCGCCCGCTCACGCCGAAACGTCGCCGCCGGCAACGACAGAACACATGCTGCTGCAATCGCGAATGCTTAACAGCGCAGCCCAGGACAGTGGATTGGGGGAAGGAGGGAGGAGAGGGGACAGTCCCCCTCTCCACGATAAAAGGGATCCGTCTTCGGCGCAAACCGTCACGGTCACCACTCGTCGTCGGCCTGACCCCTAACGACACCAGAGTCGCCGGTGGCCGGCCCACACTCGACGCAGCACGGCAGACGGCGGGCAAATTAGCCACGGACAGACAGCGCCCGGCTTTACGAGTAACGGCCTGGTAACTCGCCTGCCAACTGAGTCCTACAAAACACGGGTCGAAGTTTATCAAACTTTTTCAGCAACATTTGTTTGTTTTTATTGGTTGTTCGGGCCGCCGACTGCACTAGCCATTTTGTGCCCATCTGTTCGCAACAGAACTTTCCTGGGTCATCAGTGGCATGTCTTCTGCAAGAAAGGAACGTTTGTTTGCGACATGAAAAAGCGGCATGGCTGTTGTGCGACGTAGGTAGGAATAAACAATTGGCAGACCTTACCGCCCCCGCAGCGCAAGCCGTGGGGTTCTACCAGCACGGGCACGTGACTTAATAGCGGGTTTTCCCCAAGCTGTGGATGTAGTCCGGGCCTCTGAACAACGGACCTCAGCCCCCCCCCCCCCCCCGTCGCCTCCCGCTGACAACGGACCTCGGCACCCTTTCTGCTGACACCGGAAAGCGGCGGTCCCCTTCCCGCTGACACTGGACCGGGGCGGTCCCCTCCCACTGACACCGGACCACAGGGGTCTCCCCCCGCTGACACCGGACCGCAGCGGTCCCGCTCCCGCAGACACTGGACCGCAGCGGTCCCCCCTCTACTGATACCGGACCGCAGCAGTCCCCCTCCCGCTGGCACCGGACCGCAGCGATCCCCCTCCCGCTGATGCCGGACCGCAGCGGTCTCCCTTCTACTGATACCGGACCGCAGCAGTCCCCCCTCCCGCTGATACCGGACCGCAGCGATCCCCCTCCCGCTGATGCCGGACCGCAGCGGTCCCCCCTCTACTGATACCGGACCGCAGCAGTCCCCCTCCCGCTGACACCGGACCGCAGCGATCCCCCTCCCACTGCCACCGGACCGCAGCGATCCCCCTCCCGCTGATACCGGACCGCAGCGGTCCCCCTCCCACTGCCACCGGACCGCAGCGGTCCCCCTCCCGCTGATACCGGACCGCAGCGGTCCCCCTCCCACTGCCACCGGACCGCAGCGGTCCCCCTCCCGCTGCGTCAGAGCGTGCCCCTGGTCCGGCCCGGACACCTGTGATGAATGGGTGGGCAGACGTTATTGATGCCGCTGTGCAGGGTCTGCGCGTAACGGGTTACAGGCCGCAGGGCGTGCTCATGGGTCGATGCCCCCGGTGTGCCGCCCCGGTGTGCACGCGAATATTAAACCGCACGGATGACTTTCAAGAAAAAGGCTCACGCTGGGTTTTGTAAGTTGGCAGAACTCATGTGCAAACAACAGCCACAATTCGTAAATAGCATTCATGTATTGTCGGTAGATGTCAGTCTTCGAACATACGACGGTCAGGTGAACACCAGCAACACGATCTGACAAATGATGAACATCAGCACCGCGATCTGAAAAAATAATAAATACACGCAACACCGCAGCTGACACTTAAAAAAACAGGGCTCCCGCCAGCGCTAGCACCGCTCGAACACCTTATACAGGTCAGGCAGGTCGGCCACCTGCAGGAAGGTGCTGTCCTCGGCCGAAAACTTGGCCGGTAGCAGCTGCTCCTTCATAGCCGGGAACAACGCGTGCTCCAGCTGCCAACGATCCGTCTCACTGGCGCCACCTGTGGACGGCGTCCAGCTGTAGAACCTGGCGATCTCCCGCGAGATGTCGTGAAGGCAGTCCCGCTCCGAGTCCCAGTTGACCTCCGTGGCGAGGCGAATCAGAAACAGCGGCAGCGCTACGATTGGTGGCTTGAAGTTGTCTGGAAACAGGACGGTAAGATACACATAAGACAACAGGTACAGCAGAATGAAACATGCAGTCTTGCACCTGGCTAACATAAAAACGAACTACGATCAGGTCAGATCGTTCCGGAAACTTGTTCAACGAAACGATCAACAGCCCGGCCGAGTTCGATACCAACCAGGCACCAACCATCGCCCTACCCTGCAGCACTGTCACAGATGCCGGCACCAGTCCATTCCGGTGAAAACAGCGACGAGTCCGCCGACACGGCAGCCCACCGACTCCCGACTCTGCGTCACGCGACCAAAACGCACGCCAAACAAAACAAAGCACACCGCCGCGCGACTCCCCTCAGCGGCCCGGACACTTCTCGCGGCGCAGCCTCGCGCCGTCCGCGATCCCGCGGCACACTGGTGCACGGCTGCGGAGTGACAGCGTACCGAGCAGCAACGGCAGGGCGAGCAGCCGGCCGTCGGCGTCCACCTGCAGCGAGAAGTAGTCGTCGAGCAGCTCTGCCCGCTGCACCAGCAGGTCGGCGATGTAGCCGGCCAGCTCCGGCTTGGGGCCGTCTGCCTCGGTCCAGCCGGCCTCGGCCTGGCCCAGTCCCAGCAGCGCCAGCTCCACCACCGACGGGCTCTCCTGCGGCACCGGACGGCGCGTCAGCGGCGCGCTGATGGGAGGGGGAGAGGGCACGGGAGGCAGCGGCGCGTTAGTGGGAGGGGGAGAGGGCACGGGGCGCAGCAGCGCGTTGATGGGAGGGGGAGAGGGCACGGGAGGCCACGGGAGGCAGCGGCGCGTTGGTGGGAGGGGGAGAGGGCACGGGGCGCAGCGGCGCGCTGATGGGAGGGTGAGAGGGCGTGGGGCGCAGCGGCGCGCTGGTGGGAGGGGAAGAGGGCACGGGGCGCAGCGGCGCGCTGGTGGGAGGAGGACGGGGCACTGATGGAAGGGGGATGGGGCGCAGCGACGCGCTGATGAAAGAGAGACGGGGCGCAGCGGGCGCTGATGGGAGAAAGACGGAGCGCAGCCCCGAGGACGAGATGTCCCTACTTGATGAGCAGTAAAAAAAACCAACAGGCCACCATCGGGCGCACGTTGAAATGAACCCTAAAACGTTCATGGCGGAAGAGGGCTGTCTGGGCGCGGACCTCTTGGGATGAGTTGCGCAACACCAGCCCCTCCTGGAAGCGCCGACAACCCAATCCTAACGAAAGTGCAGTACAGACTGCAAGGCAAACGGGCTGTCTCTGAGCAACCACAGTCTGGTGCTCAACACTGCGATCGGTGCACACCTCCAGCTGCAAGAGGCCGCAGTTTCCGAACTGGAAGAGGCAGATCTGGTAGAAGAGCTGCTCGGCCAGCCGGCGGTGGTTCACCAGGTAGAGGCGTGTCTGGTGCTGCAGCAGGCTCAGCTCGGCCGTGGCCACGCCCACGAACGTGTGCTCGGCCAGCAGCTGCCGCAGCGTGCCGTGGCAGGCGGCCTCCACATCACCGCGCAGCGACTGCACCGAGGTCAGTTGCACGTCCCGGCTAGGGGAGGGGGAGGGCGGGGTCAGTGCCGCGTCCCGGGCGGGGTCCACTCCCGCCACCGAGGCTTGAACTCGGAGGTGACGGTCAGATGGTACACATGGCGACGCGTGAGGATACGTTCGTCCTACGCTCGTTTGTCTGTTCACTTATGGCGCAACTGCAGTACGGTTCCAGCAGACACGTCAGATGCAGCTGCTGGTTTGGCTTCACAGCGCTAAAGCAACATTGGAATCCCGATTGGGAAGCTAGTTCCAGCAGACATCGCAACGCTGTTAATTCTTTACACCGGTTTTAGGGTATTCAAAATTTAAAGGAAATGTTAACAGACACGACGAAAGGACAGCTACCGCGAGCAAAAGCAACAAAGGAAACAAAAAAGTTGAGTGACTGAAATGGTTACAAACAGTATGCTCGTACGACAAGTGCTCTGAAGCGGCCAACACGAGTCACATCTGCCACCACCAAGCCGGAGAGCCCCGCCGTGCGGGCCTTCACGCCCTCTGCCGGCTCTCCCACCTGCCGTAGGAGGCGGCCGCGGCGGCTGGGGCGGCCGCGGCGGCCGGACCGTCACCGTCGCCCTCCTCCGGCGCCGGCGCAGCCCTAACGAAACGGTCCAGCTTCTGGTCGCGGTGGCTGGTGCGCACCGTCTGCTGCGGCCGGGCGGCGTCCGGGGCAGGGCTGTCGGCCGGCGCCGCCGCCGCGCCCGGCAGCAGGGTCTGCCAGAGAGGGCAGGGGCGGTTAGAGGCGGCACCGGAGAGGAGTCGGCCGAAGGCCTGGCCCGTCCGACGGTGGAACAGGGGCGGTGGGCGACGGACGGGAGGTATGCGGCACTTATGGGTTGTAGAGGTAGGGACTGTCTCAGACAGTGAGCAAATTGTGAGTGCATCTGCAAAGTACGTGCATTTAAAAAAGATAAGTAAATTGAGGCCGATTTCATGAGCAACAGAACGCACACAGAACGCATGAACAAACTGACAAACTCTGCATGCTAACGTTACCGTGCCTCGAGGGCAGAGCCCGGCCACGCAGCGACCCGGTTGCGCTCCCGAGAGGCGTCTCACGCTAACACACGCAAGTCATCCGATTAACCAGGCAATAGCCAACGTTTGCTACCCCACGGACCGACACAAACGTGGGTGCGCAGCGGCCCGACCACCACGCGGCTGCCCGTCACCTGGGTGTAGAAGGTACGGGCGGCGGACGTTCCCAGCAGCACCGAGTCCACCTTCTTCTGGATCAGCTCTATGATACGGTCCTCGTGCAGGAAGTGGACCTACCACAACAACGATCGTCGGTCAGGGTCGCGTCAGTGGCTTCCAGTGTAGGATGTCATGGTTGACGTCAACACGCAGAGCAGCACAGTCAGCTCACAGATGCACTCGCCCCATCTCGCGCACACCTCCACGGTGACCACGGACCGCAGCCGTCCACCGACCGCACCCGCGCCTCACCTGGTTCTTGGTGGGGTGCACATTCACGTCCACCGTGTCCGGGGACAGCTGCAGACTCAGGTAGACGAATGGCTGCGCGTGACGCGGCAGGAACGCGCCATACACCTGCTCCAGCGCCTTCCGCAACGCTGCGGAGATCGGTCGGTCAGCACGGCACGACGACGACAGCAACTGGAACCGGTCTGTCAGGCACTGTCGGCCGCTGGGGCTGGCGTCAGCTGTCAGTCGCTAGGTCGCTAGGGCCGGTGTCAGCTGTCGAGATGTCAGTCGCTGGGGCCGGTGTCAGCTGTCGAGATGTCAGCTGCTGGGGTCGGCGTCAGCTGTCGAAATGTCAGTCGCTGGGGCCGGTGTCAGCCATCAAAATGTCAGCCGCTGGGGCCAGTGCCGGCTGTCGAGATGTCAGCTGCTGGGGCCGGTGTCAGGTGTCGAGATGTCAGCCGCTGGGGCCGGTGTCAGCTATAGAAATGTCAGCCGCTGGGGCCAGTGTCAGCTGTCGAGCTGTCAGCCGCTGGGGCCGGTGTCAGCTGTCGAACTGTCAGCCGCTGGGGCTGGTGTCAGCTGTCGAGCTGTCAGTCGCTGGGGTTGGAGCTGGAGCCAGTGCCTGATGTCAGGCACTGTCAGACACTGGAGTCGGGGCCACCTATCGAGCTGTCAAACGCTGGGGTCGGTTTCAGACGTCAGGCACTGTCAACCGATACGTTGACAGGCACCAGCCTGAACGTTACACAAAGCTGCATTGCTGGGAAGTTCAAATAACGTCAGCTCCTATCACATCACAGCAGGATGAATATGATTTTTTGCAGTTGGGGAATGCAGCTCAACTTACCATTCACGTTAATGTAGGCAACATCTCTCTAAGGTTTGCTTAAAGGGAGTGTTCCACATTCATATGGATTTTTGAACTGAAATAGCCATCTTGAATACCTTTCGGTGCAGTTCACAGCCCTGCTGTTTCTAAGACCTAAACCTCTCTAGCTTCTGAGCTACACGTCCTCGAAAATAAGGAGGGTATTGCGGGAGAGCATTCCATGTTACCTTGACATTAAAGACGTCATAATAACGTCATTCAAATCCTACCGTTTCACAAGCTATGCGGCGATGAACGTCACGAAAAATATAACGGCATATTCTTTCCTATCTGACGATCATGAACACGATTAAAAGATATGACAGCGTCAATTGGCTCTCGGTCAATACTGTGTAAGGTACGATGACGTAGTCAAACAATGACACATCAAGGAGCATATTCACTAAACAGAGATCTGTGTTGTCTAGAGCAGTCTTTTCTAATTGAAAGTATACCAGTAGATATAAGTGAACTTGCACTATCATATCTGATGTTTCTTCAAAATCTTCGAATGCGAAACATGCCGTTTAATTTGACAATGGAACAGGGCGCCAAAGCCAGCCCCGACACACACCAGTAGACTCCACCAGACGGTGGTTGATGAAGAGCAGCATCGTGAACTTCTTGGCCGAATAGTTGACGTTGGAGACGTAGCCATCCACCTTCAGCTTCAGGGAGGCTTCCTCCAACGTGACCTCCAGCAGGTCCCTGAACAACAGCGTCCGGAAAATATGACAATTCGCGGAATATACATAGGTTGTGATACGATATTATGTGATATGTGGAATATCCATAGGATGTGATATGATATGATATATGGGAATATCCATGGGAAGAGCTACATTCAGCATCTTATAAATGCCAGACAACGACAACTAAAATGACACAACATTATGACGACGATTGGACGTGCTTCATTCGATCAACATGGGACTCGCGGAACTGAACGCCTAAAACAGCATTCGGCACAGACTCACCTGGCCACAGCAGCCCCGTACACGACACGTATGTTGTCCAGCGCGGAGGAGGCGGGCGGCGTACGCAGGTACACGCTCGTCTCGCCCTGCTTCTTCAGCGTAAAGCCCACGCTGCTGTTGTGGATGGCGTAGCGGTTCATCTGCCGTCAGAACACGGCAGTCGTGCTGAGATGATGTGGGTCGGATCCACCGCGTCAGGTGCGTGAGAGAAGACAGATGTTACGGGCTGAAACTTGCATACTTCAACCATCGCCGCACATTAATGTTGGTAACAAGGGCTTTCACGGCATAATATGCCCGAGTAGTGTCGTTATCAGTGTCCTCGTTAAGCAGAAGCACCGCCTGTTACGTCGACGCTCCAACCCCTGTGCAAGTGGTCTCCCAACTGCACCTCCATTTTCACCGGCCTTATCGCCACATGCTCGTAATAATGGCGACTTATACAGTGCAATATGAATCACTGTATTGCAGTCAGCCACCTATACAATAAGTGAACGCATTGAGCACCACTCCAGCCAGCCCTGCCGCTCTCCGACACATTTACGAGATCAGCACGCGACCCTCTCGGGGTCGACCTCGGCCCTACCTCCACCCCACATGCGACGGCGCACTCACCACCTCAGCGACCTTGTTGAACTCCTCAGCGGGGCTGCGCAGCGCCTGTCGACGCGCCGCCATGTTGAAGAACAGGTCCTCCACCAGGATCTGCGTGCCCGTGTTGCCGGCGCAGGGTCGGGGCTCCTCACACAGCTTTCCGTCCGTGTAGCGCGCCCTGCGGCCAGCGCGCCGCATTTCTCACACAACGCTCCGGTGTACGAGCTTTTTGCCCACCTTTAGCACACCGCAACGGCGCGAACTCGGGCTCTGTGACGTCATCGAGCGGTCCAGCAGGTGTGACCTTGGGCTGGATGCTGCTCGGACCACCCACACAAGCCTCCGCACCGCTGCGCCGCCGTACACACGAGTCGAGCCCCAGAGGCGGTCACCCCGTCCACGCGCCGCCAGGTCGCGGCCGACCGCCGCCGCACCCACCGGTAGGCGCACTTGGAGTCGGCGATGCGGGTGGTGATGGTGAGGTGGGCCACATGCGTGATGCTGGCCAGCGCCTCGCCGCGGAAGCCGTACGTGCCGATCTTCAGCAAGTCATCAAACTTGGTCAGCTTGCTGGTGGTGAAGCGCTCGCACACCAGGCCCAGGTCCTCGCGGCGGATGCCTGAGTGGAATCAGTGGTGGGGTTGTCAGGGGAAGATGTAAGACAGCTCAGCAGTGAGGCTCTTAATGAGATGTTCTGAAGCAGCCCAGCAGATGATATAGGCACACACACTTTGATGAGCCCAATGACCTGCATGCAACAGGATGGGCCAGGCAAAATCTATAGTAATGAGTTGGGCTTCAGGGAATGTTGACTGTATGGTCAGCAATGCAGTGACTGACTGCAAAGAGTACCTGAGCCATTGTCCTGTATTTGTAGAGTCTTGAGTCCTCCATCTTTGACAGTCACAATGATGCTTGTTGATTTTGCATCCAGACTGAAAAGCAAGCATGCTTGGTGAATATGACAACTACCTAACCAAACCATAAAGGAGGCTTTGTAAAGCAGGCTTCACCTGGCAGGCTTTTTGCCAAGCAGACTGTGTCTAGACAACTACTTACATCATTGGGGTGCAAAATCTTCAATTGGATAATAAAAACAATCACACATTGGTTATCATTACCATTTACAAGGTGATCAGTTACACTTTCACAAAAAGTAATGACCAAAGGCTGGAAAATTGACCTAAATGTTAGCCTGCAATTCTCTTTGGTCCTGACTGAGACCTAACCTTGTGATTGCAATAGGCAGACAATTCAAATTGCACTACCAGGTCTACAAATGATTGCACACACTTCCACGCCTGCACAAACAATTCCCAATACAACAAGTAGAAGTTCACTGAAGATGAGAGACAATGGAATAGTTTTATTAACAAGCTAGGTCAGTCAGAGAGAGAACATTCCCACCTGTTCTCCAGCAGCTCCTTGAGTGCATTGGCTGGCCGCTGCACTACCTCACCAGCAGCAATCCTGTTGACAACTGTTTCATCAAGACGTTTGATGGCTGAAGCAGCTGGCACCTCCATTTGGCATTTTTTTGCCTGGCCCTTGTAGTACCTGAATTGGAATCAAAAGGAGAAAGTCACCATAAGAAAATTGCAACACAGCAATGTCAGTATGATGTACTCACTGCTAGCTGTGTGTTTATCAGATGATACAGATCAGCTAGGTTATCAAAGCTGAATTTAAAAAAGGCGGTTTTCTTCAAGTACTTCACCTTTTTTAGAAGCCTACCATAGCCTTCATTTGCAAAGGCTCTCCGTTCACGATCAGTGCAATATATGCCATCCACGCCACAAAAAACAGAACTCTGCACCTTTACTAGGTTTTCCCCACAAGCACTTACATATACTTACTACTCGCATCTAACGCCTGCCCACGCCTATGTCCACAGCTGATTGAATGCCACGACGAAACCACAACAAAGCTAGACTTCAGCATATTCTGGCGCCCTCAATTTTTACCGGAGGCCGCCATTTTCCAAATACTTTACTATTTTACTTTTAATTTGCTTTTTCGTTTTGGCGATAGATATGGAAAATTTTTACGTATGAAATTTTTCAGTCTTGAATTTTACTAGAATTCATAATCCTTAAAAAATATCTAAAGTGGTTTGTCATCAGTCCTAAAAGTAATATATGCAAATGATATAATATATTCTTGATTACACCTCAGCAGCAGAAGCTGTAAACAATTAAAGCCATGTGCTGGCGCCGTTGGTAGAAAACTGCACATGTGGGAGTTGCTTTGGCCAATCACGCATTTGGAATGCGAACACAAGTTTTGGGCTCCTTTTCTTTGCAGTACGGATGTAGCTTTGTGAATCAAAGAAAGCAGGGATTGTGCCTAGGGCGGTGGGTTGTTGCACTAAAATTGCCTGCCACCATTTGTACGCCACCCCTGCTGTCGAGAACAGACTTCTGGAATTCGCTGGTGCGGCGTGCTACAAGAAAGAAAAATAACAACAGCTTGTGACACATCGAGAGGTCGTTTGGAGGGGCCGCGTAGAATGCCAAGTGAACCCTTTATCTCCCCTCCATAATTCCACCAGTGTATAATGCGCCTGAATACGTACGATTTCGCCGATATTGCTACAACCATCAGCCTGCTACTCCAATTCATGGAAAGGGTAGCGCCTGCTTGTATTGGAACTTACGTTAACTCAAAAATGGTTCCTTCAAATCATGATCTATCTTGTCGGCAGTACAGGAGAATGGCTACTGCCGGCGGGCGACGGCCTCGGACGCGCCAGAAATCACTGCAGCTCTTGCCGTCTCCTGTTCAGGAAGACATCAGAAGTGGTACAAACATCACGTCGGTGGCGCAGTGTGTCAAGGAACTGGTCAGTGGCGAGTATTCTGCTTCTCTCAAGCCCCTGTATCGTCTACTGCTTTGATTTGGTATGTATGGCTTTGCTTTGATTTGGTATGGCTTTCATGGCCAATCAACAACCGAATGTACCGTCAAAAACATAAGCGATGTGCTTACCAAGATGGTTTGTGTTGTGACGTTTTCAGCTTACGAAAGTGAGGTCGGTACGAACAAAACTCCGACGGCGGCCCGAGCACGTGCCGCCACTGACCCGTCCGTTAGCTTGTGCGAACCATTTCACAGCGAGCATTGATTAGGTGCCAAAACATAACCGGCAATACGATAGCTCACGATAGCTCAACGGGGTCGGATCTCGCGCATACTCAAATTGGGAAATTTTTGGAAATACGCTGCTCGTATGCGGCTGACCGATGCTTCTGCGAACAGGTGCGGAACGCGTTAGATGCCGATGCCACGTGCGTGGCTGCCCGGGTGAACCTGCCGCTTATGGAGGTGCAGGTGATCGACAACGGCACTGGCATGACCGCCGAGCACCTGGCTCTTGTGGGCGACAGGTCAGCGGCAGGGGCAACCGAAAATGTTAACTGGATGAGTCGAGTGTCAAACGCATGAAGCGTTCTGCTGATAAATCTGTTTTGGAGAGCATCGACTGCCATGACACTCTTTGCACCAACATTGTCAGCGTAATGTCATGTCAGGGGATTCGTGAAGCTTTTTTACTTTGAACCCAGCTGAACCGACACGTACTTTATGCGTTAAATGTGATGCCCGTGCACTGTAAAATGTCTACGCACGTGGGTTTGGGCGAGCCTCGAAACCTGGCTTCACGCTGTCATGCCGCTTGAACATGGCGCCACTGTTGGTGCGCGCCAGCGGTGTTGGTGATATCGAAGTCCCGTAGTTTAGTTTTGTGTAGATTTTGAGATTTAGAATTAGATGACGCTGGCTTCCAATGTCCCACGCAAAAGCCATGGATAGCGCGCATTACGTAAATTGTTTAATCGCCAGTACTGATCAGCTAGACAGACTGATCTGGCGCACGCTGTTCTCTGAATGCGTCGCTGAGCGGCAAGTTCATTCGCTTTGCAGTGTAACCCTTTGAGGAGAGGCGACAGCCCGGTGACCTTGTATTGTAGGAGACTGGAGTCGCTTAAATTCAGTCGGAAAAAAGTTCGAGACTCCGCCAACCATTCCTTCATAATGATTCGGTAAGCGTTTCGAGAGATGTCTTCGAAAAATTCGAGAGTTTTACCGTTCTTCCGTTCATCATACGCAGCGCCGAATCCACATATGTCATCGCACGACCCGACACGCCGTGTCCGCCTCAGCCGCCACAAGTCCATCACCGACCCTGACATCGCGTCCGCAGGTACCTGACAAGCCGCGGCGGCGGCGCCGGTCGGCCCGCCGCCGGCGCGTTCGGCTACCGAGGCGAGGCGCTGGCGAGCGTGGCGCGCGTCAGCTGGCGGCTGGAGCTGACCTCGCGCCGCCGCGGCTCGGAGCGCACCTGGAGCCGGCGGCTGGGCCTGGCCGGTCGGACAGCCGTGGTTCGGGCGGCGCGGCGCCGACCCAGCGCCGGCACTACTGTCAGCGTGCAGGGTCTGCTGTCGGGCCGGCGCGCCCGCTGCCGCCCCACGGAGCTGGAGAGTGTGTGTCACGCCGTGGAGGGCCTGGCGCTGGCGCGGCCCGAGGTCTCCTTCAGCCTGCGCGACGACGACGCCGGCCTGATGCTGATCGACGCCGCGCCCCGCGACACCGTGCTGCGACGCTACTGCGACCTGATACAAACGGAGCCGGCGGCGGCGGTGGCGCGGCCCCTGGCGGCGCGCCGCGGTCATCTTCTCGTCGAGGGGTTCGTCGCGGCCGGCGGCAGCCAGTGGGTGTTGGTAAACGGGCGTGTTGCCGGCCGCAGCCGCCTGCACCGCCTGGCAGCACGGCTGCTGGAGAGCCTACGGCCAGCGCGGCCCGACGGTGCCGCCAGCCCGCCCCGCCGGCTTGGTTTCGTGCTGCTGCTCAGCTGTCCGGCTGACCAGTGCACGGTCGTCTACGACCCGGACGAGGACCGCGTGGAGTTCGTCGACTGGGAGCGCGCGCTGAGCGCCGTGGAGCGAGCGGTGCTGGACTGCGTAGCCGACGCGGCGGCGCAGATGGACGGAGCCGGGCCGCCGCCGGCGGAAGTGAAGCCACACTCGCAGGCCGCGCCGGCCGGCGACACCTGCTTCATCGACCGGGTCGAGGCGCGCCACGGTCGTCGGGTGGCGCGGCCCGGGAGGTCGGCGGGCGGCGGCGCGGAGCCGGCGCCGGAGAGCTCGCCGCCGTCCGAGCCGGAGACGGTGACCGGCGTCGGAGGACTGACGAGACTGCGCAGGAGGCGGGCGACGCTGAGCGTCGAGCGGGAGGAGAGTTTCGAGCGGGAGGTCCCGGAACAGGAGGTAACTGACACTACCTCGAAACAGGAGGCGAATGACACCACCCAGGAACAGGAGGCGAATGGCACCACCCAGGCACAGGAGGCGAATGACACAAACATGGGACAGGCGGACAATGACACTGCCTGGAGGCGCGATGCCCAGTCTGAAACGCGTGGCCAAAAAACTCATCTGACTCATACTCTAGAAGGGTATCCGCGCAGCTCTCAGAAAGATTGTCTGAGGGATTCTAGCGACGCTCCGCCCGTCGCAGATTTGCCTCCGCCGAGGGCAAGGGGCATTCATCCCCCGCGTAAGCCGGTATATCGAGGGAGTTTGGACCTTCTCCGGCAGCGCGTGCTGGACGCTGACCAGTGGGACCTGCGGAAGCCCAGCCCGACCAGAGACGTGTATCGGACGCCGCGCAGCGCCGGCCACCGCCGGCCACTCTCGCCGCCCCCGTTGAAGCGGCTCAGGCTGGCCGACTCGCCGCCATCGCGGGCCTCGACCTCCCTGCCGCCCGGCGTCAGGCGGCCGCTGGCCGAACTGTTCGGCGCCGCGCCGCCGATCCGGCGACCGGCCGCTCCGGCTGGTCGGACCTGCCACCGCACGGCTGAAGGTGTTGGCGGTGCAATGAATGGCGGGAGGGCAGCGCCGCCGGCGGCCGGGCCGGACGGGGAGGCGGTGTTCCGCGCGCCCCATCCGGTCAACGCGTGCGGTCGGGCCCTGGGTCGGGTCGCGGATGGGAATAGCCTGCTAGGTCACGACTCCGAAGCGAGCAGGCAGAAGGTCTATACGGATCAGAGCGGGCTGGCGGGGCTGGCTGAGAGGCCTCAACGCCCGGACGAATGTCTTAGCACGGAAGCTATGTCGGGCGAGGCGACACAGAGTGTAAATCTCTTGTCGCCTCGCGGAGTTAGAGGAGGCGGGTCAGACCGTCATGCTGTAGAGAGCCGTTCCTCTGCAGGTAATCACATAGCAGCAGCAGCGCACACCAAGACCAGTGGTCATCCTGACCAGGAAGTGTATCTGTCTGCAGGTAGACTCGACGTACCGTCCCACCGGTTCATGACATCCACGCCATTCTCCGGCGATAGTAATTTCACCGTTGTACCCGTCTCTCGCTGCGCTGCTCACCGCGCCCTGGACCACGCAAGGCCGCCCGTCCCTGGTACACGTGTCTTGACGCCGGCGTCCGCCCATGCCACCCAGCGGCGGGCCGCGCGAGACGAGGAGAGCTTTGCTCTCGCTCCGGTCTTCCACTGTGACGTCATCGCCGCCCCGGATCGAGTGCCGAGCAGGGGTGACAACCTCGCCATGGTCCCTGAGCGTCGAAGTGACGCCACTCCCGCTGTCGGTTGGCTGACGTCAGGCAGACGGGTGGCGTCTAAACTAGCCACAACTGCCGCGAGCTGGGAAGGTCAAGAGCCAGCGGCGACCGTGTCCTGTAGCGTCATGGCGCCAGATGGTTTGTCGATGACATCATCTGGGACCGCTCAATCTAGGCGCTTCGATTGGCCCACGGCTTCTGTGGGAACACACGGTTCGCTGACATTGGTGTCCAGCACGGACACCTCTGCCGCTGCCCACCGGCTGGCATCCAGCACAAGTGAGCAAGCCAACATGAATTCTGCCATGACGGGACTGTACAGCCATCGTGTCATCCCCAGTGCGGGCTGGGCGACACCCGTGGAGCCGAGGGACATCCGGCCACATGACGCGACCTCCACCCTACAGTCAGAGGCAGCGCCTCTGATGGACACTAGCTTCGCGCTGGTGCCGGTCCTGGGCGTGGCGACGCGCATCGCCCGAACGGAGCCGCTTGCGGAACACGTGGATATCTCATCACGCGAGGCGGCCGGCGAGCAGTCCGCACCGCCAGCTGAACACGGCCGCGTCGTGGAGACGCCCACCATCACTGTGTCGGCATCACAGAGCGTGCTCTTGCGGGGCGGCCGGCTGGAGGCGGCGGCGGCGGCGGCGGCGGCGACGCCACCCGTGCCCTGTCCGTCCGATGCCAGTTTGGCTTCTCCGCTGGAGCTCTGCGGTGCGACTCGACTGAAGACAAACACCGGCGGAGATGGCGCTGGGGTCGGCGGACGGGACGTCCGTCCGGCGGAGTCGGTCCCGAAGCCGTGCAGCGAGGCAGCCCCGACCCAGCCGTTTCCGGTGTTGGGCGCAGGCTGGCAGCGGGAACCTCAGTGGCGTCCGGCCGGTCCTTCGCCCGTGCGGAAGGCAGACGCTGGTCACTGCCGCGAGGTTGAGGACCGCGGAGATCGGACAACCCTGAAAAGGTCCGTCGTATGCGCCGATAGACGTACTCACGGCGCCGACGAAGACAGTGGAAGAAGTCTGAGCCAGGCGAGAGTCTGTGAGGTCACCGCTGGCGGTGGAGATCCCTCAGCGCTACGCCAGGACAGCCAGACGGGACCAGCGGTGTGCGAGGTGGAGCTTCGCGCCGGAGCAAACGGTGTGGAGACGGACACGCGAGGGACGACTTTAGACTCGGTCGCTGGCGACGCTCCTGGTGTTTGGGGGGAAATATGCGCTCTTGCGCGTACTCCGTCCAGACTGTCCCGACGTCTGGGAAGGAAGTGCGTCAGGTTGACCCAGCACTTCTACCTTAGAATCAGCCCCGAAGAGCGGTCTTTTCTGCCCTCTCCGGAAAAAGACCTACAGATGGAAGTCGATGTTGGCCACCGTTCTCAGGGGACGTCCCTCCCATCATCAGACCAGCGTTCGCCACGGGAATGCACTGATGTCTCGTTACCACCCGCCAGCTCGGCAGTTGCACTCACATCGGTCGATGCTGATGAATCGGACAGCAGCTGGGTGGAAGCGGGTGCCAAGCGCTCAGAATCAATTACTAACTGCCAACACTGTCCCACCCGCGAAGTGTTCGCTGCGAATGACTCAGAAGCCTTTCAGCATAGCGGCAAATCGGGAGCAGGCGCCTTCTCCCAGGCCCCCGACAGTGCCCGCGGAGTCCACGCCTCCGTGGACAGGGAGCGGACCAGCGGCGCCGTCACCGCTCCTTGCTCCGCCCCCAGCGACGAGGTGACGAGCGACGAGTCCCACAGCGAGCTCTTCCTGAGCCAGACGGCGCGCGGGACGGCCCCGTGTCCGGCGGAGGGTTACGCCATGTCGCCGCACCCGGTCACCGCCGACAGTGCCGGTCTCCCCGACAATCTGCGGCTGCTGGCAGGGGCGTCGCTGGACACGGCTGCGGGTGCGACAGGGGCGAGCTCAGCTGGCGTGGGGACGGCGGGACGTGGAGCGGACGCGGTCAGCGATGAGGCGGCGCCGGGATCGCGTACAGACTCGCCTCTGTGTGGAGATGCCGAGCAGATCACGGATTCGGCGGAGGCGGCAGTGCTGGGTGACGAGGGCCATGGGGGCAGCGCTGACTGGACGTCAAGCGTGACTTTACATTCTCCTGATGCAGGAGATGCTACTTGGCATATAGCAGTCACAACAACACCCCACGAGGTCCGCAAAGAAACAGCCGGAGATTTGTCTGGTGCCAGCTCTCAACACACTCCAATACGGCAGCTAAATGCTTCCACGAAAGATGCCCGGCAAGAACAGACAGTGGCAAAGCGCATTAGAAGCCCAATCGGGAGCATGCCGGTGCCAGCAGCGGGTTCCGCTGCGCCTGTCTTTCGCAGAGGACTATTCCACCTCAGAGAGATGGTAGCTGACGACGGCCCGGGGACCGACGCAGCGCCTCTCACTGGCCAGGGTCCGGCAGGCACCGTCCCGACGTCAGCGAAGCCTGTCACAGACACCGGCAGATCCCGTCCACGGAGCTCAGCCCGCGACAGTGAGCCGACGCAGCGCACCGGCCAGGCAGACGTGTCCGTCGATGGTGAGGCGTCGGTGCTGGTTCGGACGGTGGCCGTCACCTTGCTGGCGGCTCGTGACTTCCGCAGCGGCGAGCCTCCTCCCGCCGCCGCCGGCGGCGAGCGCGCTGCGGCCCCTGCCGACTCCTCCCCCACCGTACCAACGCGAGTCCAGCCCTCGCCGCCGGTCTGGCAGCGGCTCACCGATCCGGCCGGCCGCGCCGTTTTCGTCAACGCCGTGACGGGTCACACGAGCCTGCGCGCGCCGCCGAGCGCAGGCCGGGCGCCGCCGCCGCCACCGCGGTCACGCGCCATCCGCCCGCTGCTCATCGCCCTGTCGGACGAGACGCGCCGCTGGGGGCCGGCCGCCCAGACGCTGCTGCTCACGCACGGCTTCTCACCGTTCCTGCCGCGCGGTCGGCTGCAGCTGCCACCGGAGCCGGAGCCGGAGCCGGAGCCGGAGCCGGAGCCGGAGCCGGAGCCGGGGCCGGGACCGGGGCCGGGACCGGGGCCGGGGCTGGGGCCCGGGCCCGGGCCGGGGCCGGGGCCGGGGTCGAAGCCGGAGTCGGAGCCGAAGCCGAAGCCGAAGCCGAAGCCGGAGCCGAAGCCGAAGCCGGAGTCGGAGCCGGAGCCGGAGCCGGAGCGACGCGGGGGACGAGCGGCGGCAGCGACCGGGGTGACGGGCCCGGCGGAGACATGGACCCGCGGTCCGCAAAAGGAGTGTGACGGCGCCCTGACGGCGCCCGCTCAGACCGCCCCCGAGGCCGGCAGCCGTCCTCCGCCGGACGGGGACCAGGTGCCGGACCTGGTGTCAGCCGCAATGGTCGGTGAGGACAGGCTGAAGTCACGTCTTTGGTGCAACATTGCGGGTCGTAGATAGGGGCGGTTTGCAGGGCTCTGATCATTTCTATTCTAGTGCTGATTCCATTATGTGATAAATTAAGGATTTTACATTGTGGCTAACGCTGTACACGGTACCCGTGCGTCGGCCCCGGCATCGCTACGCGACGTGCGCTAACGGCGGCCGTTTTCCAGGTGCCGGGACGTTTCAACGTCCGATCGCTACGATTCAGTCCGGCCTGTCGGCCATTTCCCGGCCACAGGTGTGTGACGTGACCAGCGACATGCTGAAAAATGTCCAGGTGAGCGAGTCACACCAACAAATTGGCTCGGATACAAGTTGTCGACAGCCAACTTTTCGTCACTCCCGATGTGCTCGTGGACCGGAATCACCTGCATTTGGTCCGGTGTCATTTCTTGGTCATTTGGCGTCGTGTAGGGTTGTGTAGAGGCGTGATGAAGCTCTCGCTGCTGGCGTTCCCTCGGTGGCGTCCCCAGTGCGAGGCGACTCTCGCCTCTCCGCGCGGAGTTGGGCGGTGGTGACCTGCCCTTCCGCGGCAGGTGTTCAAGCAGATAGATAACAAGTTCATCGCGGCGTGCTCGGGGGACGTGCTCCTGCTGTTCGACCAGCACGCCGTCAGCGAACGCATCAACTTAGAGAACATACTCAGAGGTACGCGGAGGCGTGATGGGTTTTGATTTGTCGATGCACGTCAAAAACTCACATTTCGTGCACCGTCCCACGTGTTTCGTGCAGGGAGTCAAGATTGCAGCGCTTCGCTTACTAGTCTGCCGACCGTTTCAGTCTCCAGCCAGCAGTGCGTGCAGTTCATTGTCTCGTTCCTTTGCTTGCGCGGTGTGTGAGCAGCCGGCGGGCGTCATGTGCTGTCCCACCGCGGCTGACGGCTGTGCGCTGTCCCACCGCAGCTGACGACTGTGCGCTGTTCCACCGCGGCTGACGGCTGTGCGCCGTCCCACCGCGGCTGACGACCGTGCGCCGTCCCACCGCAGCTGACGACTGCGCGCTCTCCCACCGCGGCTGACGGCTGTGTGCTGTCCCACCGCGGCTGACGGCTGTGCGCTGTCCCACCGCAGCTGACGACTGTGCGCTGTTCCACCGCTGCTGACGGCTGCGCGCTGTCCCACCGCAGCTGACGACTGTGCGCTGTCCCACCGCGGCTGACGGCGGTGTGCTGTCCCTCCGCGGCTGACGGCTGCGCGCTATCGCACCGCGGCTGACGACTGTGCGCTGTCCCGCCGCGGCTGACGACCGTGCGCCGTCCCACCGCAGCTGACGACTGCGCGCTCTCCCACCGCGGCTGACGGCTGTGTGCTGTCCCGCTGCCGCTGACGGCTTTGCGCTTTCCCACCGCGGCCTACGGCTGTGTGCTGTCCCACCGCGGCTGATGGCTGTGTCCTGTCCCACCGCGGCTGACGGCTGTGCGCTGTCCCACCGCGGCTGACGGCTGTGTGCTGTCCCACCGCGGCTAACGGCTGTGCTCTGTCCCCCGCTGCTGACGGCTGCGCGCTGTCCCACCGTAGCTGACGACTGTGCGCTGTCCCACCGTCGCTGACGGCTTTGCGCTGTCCCACCGCGGCTGACGGCTGTGTGCTGTCCCCCCACTGCTGATGGCTGCGCGCTGTCCCACCGTAGCTGACGACTGTGCGCTGTCCCACCGTCGCTGACGGCTTTGCGCTGTCCCACCGCGGCTGACGGCTGTGTGCCGTCCCACCGCAGCTGACGACTGTGCTCCGCAGACGCGCACACGGAGCCCGGCTCGGGCAGGCTGCGTTCGCTGGAGCTGACGCCGCCGCTGGATGTGCCGCTGCCGGCGCGCGCCCGCCGTCTGCTGGCGGCCCACCGGCCGGCCGTGCGCAGGTGAGAGCACCCGCTTGGGCCGCCACGGATGGCGTCCGGGCGTCAGGGGCTGGCCCGGTGGGTTTGTCAAGTGAGACGCGGACGGCTTGTGTGCCGCCGGAATGCGACCGTGATGTTGTACTTCCAAAGGCTGGGATCTCGCTATAAGCTGAGTCATTTTCTTCGACAGGCTTGGCTTCGTGATCGGTGACCTACTGGACGATGATCAGGCGGAGGTATGTATTTTTCGTCACAAGTAGTCTCGATTGGGCCGTTATTTTGCCAAGCACCGGGTTTTTCAATTTATTTAAGGTGCTAGATACATGAAAAAGGTATACCCTAGTTCAAATTATCCGCAAATTTATCTTGTTTTGCACCCTACAGGGTTATTTTGTCTATGCCATCACCTTGAGAGTTTTTTTGGGCGGCCGACTGCATGCGCTCGTGTTCGCCATTGCCGACAGGTGACAGCACCATCCGAACGTCAGCTGGCGCCACCGTCGTGTCGCCTTCTGTCTGTGCCGGCCGGCCTATGCGAACGGGCGAAGCGGAGCTGGACAGCGCATCGGGCGGTGTCCGTGCTTACCGAGCTGGCCGACGGGCTGGCCGAGTGTCACGGCGCCTCGGCCGCCCTGCCGCGCGCCCTGCTCGACGTCTTCAACTCGATGGCCTGCCGCTGTACGTGACTGGCGCTGTGACGTCCTGACCAGCCGCTCCGTTGCCGTGTTTTGCAGTTTCTGTGGTGGCTGCCTCATGGCACGCACCTGTGCCTGTAGGCTACTGGTGAAGCAGTCCCTGAGCCGTGTTTTTGGTTCCTGGTCTAGCGGTCCGTAGCTTGACGCTGCGGGCAGTGGTAGACCGATCACTGATAAGCTTCATCATGTGGTTGCCTGGCGTACCCCCAGCAGCGATCTGTCACGGTGGGTACCAGTCAGACTAAACCTTTGTCTTCCGGTGTACCTGACTCACCAACTCTTAGCTTATGACCGCAGGTGCCCGACAAAACAGTCTGTGAAACGTTACCGTAATCACTCTGTGCACCGGTCTCCAACTTGCCTGTTTCGATTCCTGGCGCACAATCTGGGCCTCTCACCGCTGCCGTCGCCCACTCTGGACCGCTCTCCAGACGGCCGGTCGGCGGCGTGCCCCTCTGAGGCCACTCCGCCGGTCGTTGTTCCGGCACTTTAGCCAGCTGCTCGCCGGCCCGCCGGCCTCGCCGGAGCCGGAGCTCTCGCGGCCCCCGCCGGCGCCGTGCCGGTATGACCCCGCTTTGTCGCGGCCGACGTCTGTCGTTCCGTCAAGCGCCGTTCCCCTGAGCGCCGCTCGTCGGCCATGCGTTCTAATCAAGTCGCGTGTAAAGGAGGGCCGCTCTGGGCGGATGACGTCTCCCGCCAGATCCGCGCGGAGACAGGGCTGCTGACGGCAGTCGGCCGCGGCGCCGAGGGCACGACGGCGTGTTGCGCGTGCTTTGCTCGGTGTGCTCAGTTTCGGCGGGGTGTTCGCGGGTGGGGGAGGGGGGAGGGGCTGGGAGAGCAGCGGGAGAGTGTCGCAATATCTCGTGTCGCGTCGGTGCGGTGCTGTGATAGCGACACCATGCGGGCCGGTTGAAGGGGTGTGGTTGGTGATCGGTGGTGAAGCTGTTGTTTGTTGTGAAGTGACGTCTGTAGGTATTGCAGCCATTGTTTGCCGATTGTCCGCATATAATTGGTTCAGGAGGATGCTGGTGTAAAGGAATTGGTCCATCCATCAAAAAATTATTGGCCATTCTCTCTATAGCAAGGCGGCTTTCTGATTCCGAACAGCAATATTTTAAGTTGAGCTTTTTATCTGCCATATATTATATGAGCACTTTATACAGTTTGGCACATGGCACTTCCAATTGGACCCAGTTTTGCCAGTATCTATGTGCTTTCACGAAAAGCAATGTCCGTCCAACTAATCCCCTGATTGCATATTGATCACTTTCTCATTTATCTTAATGTCCAAAAAATATAACGCAAAGTTTGCGAAGGAACAGTGCGAAATTGTCTGCTTTTCCTTGATGTGCGGGTTCGAAAGTTACAGGGCAAAGTTGAAACCTCTGTCCATAGAAAGCTCGCGCTCACTGGTCTCGGACTGAACCTTTTCTCATTCATTTCCGACGCTGTTGAGCTATGTGGTGTGAAAACAACTATTCACTGAGCTTTGCGTTTTAGTTCCGATTATGAATTCTTGTGTTCCGAATTTGGTTGGCCGATATTTTTTTTCAGGGAAACGGTTTCCCACGTTTAATCACAATTTGCTTAACTAAGAACTTCTCTGATGCAAAATATGTCAAAGCCTCAACCGTTCAAAAAGTCCTAATGCGAAACAAATAGTCGGTGTTGCCCTAGTTTGGAAAAGTCGATGCAAATCTAAAATGAGCTTGCAAGCTTACTACAAGGTGTTCACCCCTTTTCTGTTTCCTAGAATCATATTAGCAAAACTTTTCACCCCAAGCATTTCACTTAACTTTTTTGTTTTACCGTTGGATCCTTTTTTAAGTTAAAAGACAAGCTCCCCAAATGTCTTGTCTCTGCAGTCATGTGCAAATATTTTGCTTCGTGTGAAGTATCTTACGTGGGTTCAACGCTTCGTAATTTGCACTGCAGAGTGCAGCGGCATTTGGGAAGGTCTGGCCGTACATCTAGAATTCTGTCAAACCCAGACCCTTCAGCCATCCGAAACAATTCATTCGCATGTGACACTCGCTTAAACATTGAACACTTCCGTAGTAAGGCGCTGCAACAATTTTCTCGATCCTAGGATTGGAGAATCACTTCATATTCACCAAAAAGGCGCCATTGAATGCCATCGGGTCTGCATATCCTTTGCGAAGCGTAAGGTAGCCTTGTTCACACGGAGTCAAAAAAGTTCATCGTGTGATTTTTTTTTCGAAAGCCGTCCTGTTTATGCGCAGATAGGCCGCGTTGAATTGCGTTAACTGTGACCGTTGTCATGTCTAGCGATGTCAATTAAATGCTTAATATTTCATTGTGGCTTTATTGAACTCAAACCGTTGTTCTCGTCCTGATGATGATGTGCAATGCATCGAGATGTATTTAAAACTACGTCAATGGTAGTGACTGCTACCCATGCTATGCAATGTTTAATATATGTATATATATATATATATATATATATATATATATATATATATATATATATATATATATATTGAGCTATGTGGTGAGTGTCGGGAGAGTGTCGCAAAATCTCGTGTCGCGTCGGTGCGGTGCTGTGATAGCGTAAGGTATATATATATATATATATATATATATATATATATATATATATATATATATATATACCTTACGCTATCACAGCACCGCACCGACGCGACACGAGATTTTGCGACACTCTCCCGACACTCACCACATAGCTCAATATTATATATATATATATATATATATATATATATATATATATGGTAATATATATACACATATAATATATATACACATATATATAATTACTATATATATATATAGATATATATATATATTATATATATATATATATATATATATATATATATATATATATATATACCTATATATATATTCTCTCTCTCTCTCTCTCTCTCTCTCTCTCTCTCTCTCTCTCTCTCTCTCTCTCTCTCTCTCTCTCTCTCTCTCTCTCTCTCTCTCTCTCTCTCTCTCTCTCTCTCTCTCTCTCTCTCTCTCTCTCTCTCTCTCTCTCTCTCTCTCTCTCTCTCTCTCTCTCTCTCTCTCTCTCTCTCTCTCTCTCTCTCTCTCTCTCTCTCTCTCTCTCTCTCTCTCTCTCTCTCTCTCTCTCTCTCTCTCTCTCTCTCCTCTCTCTCTCAAGTTTAACGTGACTTAGGGGAAGTGGTCCGCCTGAGCAAAATTAATACTTAAAATGCTCTGTGCTACCCGGCGGGCCTGTCGATATTTCAGATACTTTTCTGGTGAATTTAATCACTGGGTGCGTCAGTCAAATTCGTTTTCAGCCGAATTTAGCCACCGCTTGATTCAAAGACTTCCTTAGATCAAAGTTTCGACGTTAGAAGTGTGTCTCAATGAGGTCTGCACCGCCTCATTTCCGCTGGGTGACAGCATCGTCGATTTAGAATATTGTATCACGGTCTGGTCAGGCTTTATCGGGACACCCAGCGTGAGTTGATGTCCACGGAACGGTTCACCGGGCCGCGAAACGTTCAGTTCGTGCCCGCTTCACATGAATCTGATGCCTAATTAATATACGCGTTCATAAGTCTACTCGGTCATTTCGGCAGCTCGGGTGTCTTATTAAGTTAGCCCCCTTCGGATTTACAGCCTGGCACTGCGGCGGCGATAGCAGAGATGCTGTGATAAGATTCCTATTTTAGGTCCGACCGGCACGCCGGTGCCACGTGTTTTTGGGAAAATTATCAGGCTAAACGGCTATTGCTGGCTGGTGACCCCACTGAGTGAGCCATTTCAGTGTCATGGCGCACCAGGGTTTGCGTGGCGGGTCAGTTGCCCCTAATTTATAGCAATGACCAGCGTGTATTTCCATTATTGTAAATGGGCCGTACGTTTAACCCTGCTTCACCACTGCCGAGGCCTGCAAAACAAGCATCTGTCATTATGTAACAAAGGCACGGAACCGGTGTTTCTGGGACTTTTTCGCGCGTAGTCTTATGTAGATGAGCACATGGCTTTAGCGCGTGTACGTGACACCACTCCTGCCACGGTCTTGCACTGCGCCAGGCCCCAATACATATGTTCCCGATGACATGGCCTAGAGTGCGCTTATCCAGCATTCCGTAACAAAGCTTTGTCATGGGGCATTGCAATGATGGCGAGATGCAGACAGCTGTGCTGCCCAGCCGTACAGCACCGGCCGGCGGCACCGCGTTTGTCCCGCGTCCCGCCGCTAACAGCTGACTGCGCGCGCTGCGTGCCCGGCAGCGGCCGTCCGGTTCGGGGACCCGCTGCCGCCGGCGGCCTGCACCCAGCTGTTGGTCCAGCTGGCCGACTGTCGGCTGCCGCTGCAGTGCGCCCACGGCCGGCCGTCCGTCGTGCCGCTGGTGGTCTGCTCCAGGCTGCCGGCGGCGCCGCGGGTCAGTCACGCGCCCGCCGCCGCCACACGGTGTCCTTTCCCCTCCCCTCGTCCCACACACGTGATCGCCGCAGGGCCGCCCTGGCGCCGACGGTCGTCCGTCTTCAGCCGGGCCGCTGGCGATCGGCTCCCACTTCAGCTGACGGGCTCTCCCGGCCGGCGAGCGGCCGTCCGGCCGCGGCCGGGCCGGCGGCGATCGCGTGCTCCGCTTGATTGCCGTCTGGGGCGGGGGCGCCGCTCGACGGGTGGTGACGCGGCCGGCGGCGCATCTCTCGCCCGCCACGCGCCGGCACCGACACGCCAGGTCCGGTCTGGCCCGCCCGGAGGAAGCGACGCCTGTGCGTGAGCGGACTACTACTCGCGCGCGCGCGCGCGTGTGTGCGCGGGATCGATTGGGTCCTGCCAGGGTGTGGTGGCGCGCCTGCCGTAAGACGCTGTCGCGTGTTGGCCGCCGCGTCATGGCCTCGCGTGCGGTATGGCTGCCGGCCAGCTGTGCCTCCATTGTTTCCGTATGCGTATCCCATGGTGCGGTGCTCTGATACCATCTGCGTCGCTTCTCGGCCCCAGCCAGCGGGGAGGGTGTGTCCATCGTCACGCCCGAAGTGTGCGTGCGTGCGTCTACGCCGTTCTGTTTGTTTACATGCGTGCGTGTACAATAAGTATATTTATAGCATTTTTCCCGTCGTTCGTTCGCTTGACTGGCGTCATATGACGGCGAGTGAAACCTGTCCAAAGGAATGTCTGTCTTAATCTCCCAGTGGAAATATCGTCATCGCCGGTTTGTATGTACCGGCTTTATGTACGTCAACTAACCACCGTCACTAACGTTATCTTCCGCACCGCTTGGCCTGATACCCCATAACATGATCATACCTAACGTGATCACACCGGCCGGCATCGCCTAACGCAGCCCGGTCATCGGCAGGCGCGGCGGCCGGACTTGTCCCGCCTGAGTCGCCGGTTGTCCTGAACGGCGGTGGAGGATGGCCCGGGCCACGGATGTGTGACGTCACCAGCGCGCGTCGGCCCGGGGCTGTGCCGGCGAGACTGGCTCCAGCCGACGCACGGACTGCGACCCGCCGGGCCCGACCCGACCCGACCCCGCGTCAGGAGGCCTGGGGCTCAGCTGAGCCCGGACGCGCGCCGGCGTGCCAGGGCCGCTCTGGCACCGGAGAGCGGGTGGCGTGCGTGCACGTTACTGTACAGCTCTTGTGTGCTGCCGCCGTTTGTTGCCGCTGTTCTGTGTGGACGTCTCGCGCTTCCTTGTTTGTCACACTCTCCCCGTACGCATTCCTATCCCTTCACCTCTTCTCATTCCGGCTTTGATTTTTGTTTCTTGATCCTCTGTATCGTCTTGCGTCACCCCGTCAGGCGCTGCCTCCGCACCCTCGGTGCTGTCAGCGCCATTTTTTGGACAACTTTGTCGCTCGATCAGGCGGACGTCCGTTCGTCAACACGCCTAGGGCGCGCGCCGCCGCCTCCGCTTGCGCTCGGTCGGAAAGTTGGCCGTCCGTCCGCGGCCGGTCCCCAAGTCAACAACGCCGAGCCCGCACCAGTGGCCGCGTAACGCAGGAGGCTGCGTTGGCCGCGCATAGACGGTCCGAGTTGCACCGCGTGTCGGCCGCGCAGAGGCCGCTCGAGTTGCATCGCACATCGGCCGCGTAGAGACGGCCCGAGCTGTGCCGCGCGTCGGCCGCGCAGAGGCGGCCCGAGTTGTATCGCACATCGGTCGCACAGAGACGGTCCGAGTTGTACCGCACGTCGGTCGCACAGAGGCGGCTCGAGTTGTACCGCTCATCGGTCGCACAGAGACGGCCCGAATTGCACCGTGCCCCCGGCCGCTGGAGGTGCTCCGGTTCCGTTTTTGAACGCACGGAGAGCGAGGCAGACGCGGCCTGTTCGCATCACTTGACCCGCGCTGCCGCGCCGCTGAAGGACTGACCTGGGGCCTGGTACGCTTTGTTCTGCGGCGCAGTAAGGGCCGACCGACACTGAAAATGTCACCAAACAAAGGGCTCCGCCGCACCATAATGGTGAAGGGAAGCGTAAGCTGACGTCGCGTGCTTCAGCATTTAAGTGGTACCAGACCTTTGGTCCCGTACCCTTTTGAAGGACACGCGGCTTATGCATCCAGGCAAATAAACGTCACAAATCATTTACGATGTAGATGTTAAAACCAGTTCACAATATCCCTAATCGCTGCAAACTGATCGATGATTGCTGAGCACACATTCCATACCCTGATCTGCTAAGGTCAGAAGCGTTACGCGCGTCTCAGGTATTTGTCACCGCGCGGCATGACGCGCTAGTGACGACGCGTGACCTGAACTGAGTCCTCTCGGTCACACAGTTGTGCCGCGCCCCTTGTACCACTTCTTTCGAGTGGCCATGCCGGCCGTGAAAGGTGCCATTCCCACCTGGTTGCGGCGGTGTGGCTCGTAGCGGAAGATTTGTTCTCCTGTTTGACCTAGCCGGGTGGCCTGCGCTGCCCGCCTGCGGGCACTGCCACTCAGGGGTTCATCCAGAACGCTTGCCTTGCTGGTGTCCTGATTTGCGGACCCCTCGAACTCCGTCTCACTCACCTCAACCTCTTTACTTTCTACCTCAGCTGCCTTTAGCTTTGCTCTTGACTTCAAGAAGCGTTTAAAACAAACTCGCGTCAGTAAAAGTTGCCCTAATTTTCTTCCAACTCCAGAGCTGTCTTATTTTTTACCCGACTTTGGCCATCTTGAAGGAGGCGTGGCCACGTCCCACCCCCAATTGATTCCACTCAGCGGAAAGAGGCTTCATGCTGGCGAGAGACGGTCGGCGTGCACGTAGAGGCTTCCGGGCTTGCGGTGCCTAGCAGGCGCGGTTCTCACTACAGTACATTGCATCGAAACGGTGCATCACAAAGGCGGCTAGGCCTCAGAGCTGGCGTGTTGTCATCTCCGCCAGCAGCCGGTGTTTACGTGACGTGCTTATTGCGTCGGACGTTCGTTCCACTCGAGCAGGAAAAAGGGCGCCGGAGAGGCATGCTTAAACCACCAAACACATCAACAGTTCTGGGACCTGACGGATCGCAGACAGGCGGCAGGCGGATGAAAAATAATGGAGACGACGCGGTCGAGATCCCCTTTGTTGGCGCTGTTTTCGCCGCGGCCGGACTGAGCGAATTCGGGACCGCGAGCGGCCGCCGCCGGACGGCAGACCGTCTGCGAACCGGACGTTGTCCCGGCGCGGCAGCGGCGCTCCTGGCGCGGACGCGTCGTAATCACAGACAAAGCTAGGACACGATGTGGTTACTGGCCTCTTGTTTCTCCGGCTGAAGCTGTGCAGTGTGCCAGCTTGTGCTCAAGAAGCAGACGCGATAACGGCTCTGGTTCCTCCCATGGGGCTGCACCTTTTGACTGTCGTAAGCCTCGCTAGCCCTGAGCTGACCTGGCGGACGGATGCGCCGGCGGTGCCCCGCGCGTCGCACCCGCGTCTCCAGCATGGCCGTGCTTCTGAGAGGCGACGGGCGATCACCTCCGGCGTTGAGCCGGCGGGCCACCAGCCGGGCTGCAGCCGAGCGGCCAGCTGCTGCCGGCGCACCCCAGTGACGTCACCGGGTCACGGGGTGTCGCGCCGGGTATTGACCACCGGAGGTGACAGACCGGGTGGAGCGCGCCGCCGCTGCCGCCCTTCGAACGGCGCCCGGCGCTTCCCAGGCACACCGGTCATGTGACCCCCCGCTGGCGCGAGCGGTGAGACTCGTCACGCCGCCGAAGCGCGGCTGGTGTGTTACCACCATAGGTTATCTCCGTTGTCTTATCGCTGGTACTCGCATGCGTTTCTGTGGGCTTACACAAATGCCATCCCTCGGCCCAAGGTGTAACCTGCAGGGACTTCCGTGGCGTCTGCTCCGGGTGGCCATTTGTGATTAGTTTCCTTTCGAATGACTATCTCATGGTCGTGCATCGACGCTGGGGTCATCCCTGGATTGGTTATCGGCATTATCATATCTCTCTCGTTACCGCTTACTATAATTGCCGCATAGTGCTACCGGAGGCGCGGCTGAGACAAGCTTCCAACAGCCCAAGAATGCTGAAGATCATGGAGACTAGCCGCTTCTTGAAAACAACGCCACAACACCACGACTTGTTCAGGTTTTGACGTGCTAGACAGCTTCTCAGGCACTGAGACACGTTTAATATGGCTGTTATGAACGGTAAAGCAATCATTCCGCATTTCGACGATCCAGGCAGTGGATAAGCTGGGCTGAAGTGGCTCCGGCGCAGACGTCCGCTGCTGTGAGCCAGGCTTCGAGAGGCCACCGCAGCCTTCCACCGCTCAGGCACACGTACCTGCCTTTTTCAGGTGTCGTGCCGCGCCCTGGCTGGGCGCTGCAGGACATGTAATACTCGGTATATGCGTGGTGTACAGGCGTCGTTGTTCGGAGAAAGCAGGCGTTACGCTGCTGATGCTGGGCACTATTATAGTGATGTATGGAGCAGGGGCTTAGTTTCCTATTCAGTTGGGGAAGGCTTTGCCCCCCCCCCCGTTTTTTCACTGTTCAGTTCCCCAAACTCATTCAAAATACATCGTTATTAACGATTCTCACGCATATAACTTATGTGAGGAGATTATCTTAATTCAGTTGAGCACATAGTATTCTTTACATTTCGCAAGCACTGTACCATCTTAGACTGCGGACTGCGATTATCATCTGCTGGGATCATGAGTGTGAAGGTCATTCAGTTCAGCTATCGCAATAAAAGCATTGGGCACGTTATCATGATGAAAACCAAGTCAACCGAGAACATCGCAAAAATGCGCCTTCGTGCAATGATATGCAAGCGAAAATGAGGGCGGTCAGCACTCTTACCCGCTGGACGTGGGGAACAAAGCTAGAGCACCATTAGCACTGCCTTACAACCGATGGCGAGACGCATGGAGGTGTTAATGACGTCCCAGCAACCGATCCGGGAAGTCTTCCCCTCTGGTAGTTGATTTCTCACCACAACACACAGAAGTTGCTTAACACTTGTTTTCGCCTGGCCGGCGTGGTCTGCAGCGAACCGGCGGCCCGTGCGAGCGGTAGCTCGGAGAGTCGTGACCCGCCTTGCAGCGAAGTTCTGCAGTACAGTCTAAACTGAGCTCGTATCGACGGTGCAGTCGGCTGGTGTTATGGTTTTCTGAATGGTCGTTTCAAGTGGACGGAAAGCTTGGGGAAATGTCCGACGTAGACGTGGGAGCAGGTGGGAGGGGACGCGAGGGGGGGGGGGCGTCCCATTTTTGTGAAGATGGAGAAAATCAACTCGGTTGTGATACATGGAAGGAATGCATTCGAAAAGAGATTTGGCCCGCCCAAGGTTTGGTACGTTCTAGGACCCTTGCCTCCGAACAATATTTGATGGACTTTACGTCCGTAGACAAAAGATCAGTTTCTTCAGTCTCCAACAGTATGAATATGATGCTAAATTGGAATGGGTGTGGTGAGCACTAATGTTGGCAAATCAGCGTTAAGTACACACACGGGGTATACATACTAAACCATCAGCTATAGCGTGCATTGATAAATACTCCATCATTAATGCCACCTGTCTGAAAGAAGGGCGTGGAGACGAGGTGACTGGTTCTTCTTTGAGGGAGCTCGCTGTGCTTGACGTACATCATCGCGTCTGGATAGAGGGGGTGTGGTATACTGTTCCACCTCAAACAATACAGGGCATGGTCAGTAACTGATTTATAGCCACCCTCCAGCCCGAGATTGTGCAGCCAATCGAAATGCAGGTATTACGAACGAAATGGCATGCAACGTTTCTGATGTTCCGTGCTGCGAAGTTTGATGATGTCAGTGATCAGCGTTATCAATAGTTCGGCCTTGTTTTGTTCATCATGCTGTCGTCATACGTAGAACAATTACCGGGTAATCACGTGGCATTCAATCATGTGGACTTGTGCCGCTGTGACAATGTGTCCAATCTATTCCAGAAATAATGTTTTCACCCAAGGACTTTTAAAACTGCTTGTCCCGTTGGCCGCATAACTGATGTCTTGCCACACAGTTGGCCTCCGTCGCCTTCAAAATGCGTTTGACGCTTGAAGAAACACCGGACGGTATTACAACCAATTTGTATTGATTGAAAAACAAGATTCGATCATATTTCACAACAAATGAATGACAAAATTGAAAGTGATTTGTAACAATGATAAGACGAAGCATTGGTATGTACAAGGATCGCCTCAAACGCGCCACTTTCGTCACGGGCGCCGCCCGCCCGTCGCCTTACCGACAGACCATACCTCAGTGCAGTGCCGCGCGCTCTAATGGAAAAATTCGCGCGCGACCACTTTTGATTGGTGTAAGATCGGCGGCGCAGACAAATGCGGCCGGTGCCAGAGAGGAGCACCGCTATGCCGCTAGACGTCTCCGAACTGGAGCGACCCACGCGTCCGTATCACAACCGGCAGGGCTCGCAGCCACCGCTGCCCCAGGCGGACGCTCAGCTGATCAGGCGGCCAGTCACCGCCTCCGGCGTCAGGCCTCGCGCCCGCCGTAAGCCTCAGGCAACTCGGCTGGCCACAGGCGCCGCTGGCCCGCCCTCCAGCGGCGCACTTGCCGCGGCGGCGAGGCACGGCGCCCTGGGAACCCGGACGGATCGGAGTCTCTGCTCGTCCGGCGCCGTTCTCCCCCTCTTGCGGACTGGCCGCAGCGGCCGCGGCCGACCGGGCGAGCCACTCCCGGGCCGTCGTTATGAGCAGTCCGAGACTGATTGTCGCAGCAGTGTGCAGACTGGCGCCGTCGGCCGGCTCAGCTTGACCCAACTGCGCACGTGTACCGGCTCCGCCCGCTGAGCAGGGGCCGGACCCGTCTCCCGCCCGTCCCCCACAGCTCGCGAGCCCCGCTCTCCGACGCCAGGCTCGCAGCGTTTCACTGATGACGCAGCAAGTCGTGCGGACGGACCGTCACTGTCACTCTGCATTATCCTGCACCCGCCCAGCCCTCCCCCACCAACGGTCGGGCGGGGGGTCGGCGGTACCGCCTCACAGCGACGGAGATGCGGGCTACCCTTGCTCAGACGGACGAGGCGTCGCCGTCCGACCGTGACAAACAGCCTCCCAGCTCACGACCAGCCGCCGACTATTCAAAACAGACCGGCCGCTGCCGTCGCCTTGGCGGCGCAGCGCGGGCAAGCGTCGGTCGCTGGCGGTAACCGGTGACGTCACCAGACGCCGAGCGGTGGGCTGGGCTCAACCTCGGCTGGGGCTGCGACCAGCGGCAGCCGGCGAGTCAGTCTCGCGGTGAGCGCCGGGTCACGACGACGGAGGGTTACGACCCCGAGCAGGTGCGGTGCGGGACCATGGGGCGGCAGTCGGTCGGCGGCGCCCAGCTGGAGCGTCACCGTCGGCCGGCCGCGTCTGTGTACTAACGCAGAGCAGGTCACAACCGGGCCGTGGCGCGCGCTCACTGCCCGGTGCGCGGCGCTCTTCTGCGCTGCGCGTTCGCCGGAGAAGCAGCGCCAGCGTGGGCGTGCAGCGTCTGATCCAAAGCCCTGTGGGGTACGAGCGCTCTCGCTCGTGCTCCGAGCCCACGATCGGCCGGACGAATAGCCGAATGAGTGAACCGTTTTGATCCAGCGGCCTCGGCCTATCTGATGGCCTCTCGCCACGTCGTTTCTGTTTCAAGGGCACTGGGGCGCATCCATGCCAAATCGAAGTCGCCTGGAGGCGGCCGCCGCGGCGATCCAATTGCGGCGCGGCGTCGGCCAGGCCTCGTAAGGCCGCCCATCACATCCAACTCCGATCATTGTCCGGCGCGCCGGCGGTGGCGAACGGCGCTCCAGTGCCGCCCGGCGCCGCCGTTCCAAGAGCGGTGCCTTGAGTGCTCCGGTAGCGGCGGCTCTGGCCTGCCCCAGGCGCGTGCAACCTGGCGACTGATCACCCCAGTGGAGGAACGACCGAACAGCAGGCACCGCACGAGATTGTGACGCGTTGCGAAGGTGGACTGTGATCACCTCAGTCCAACGAGAACCCGACGCCGGGAAGCTGACGCTTCGATGGGTGGCTCTCACATTGTCACATTGTCATGAACTGGACCGCGGAAGTCAAGGTATTGATATCTGTGGAAGCTGTGCCAAGGAAGTACAGACGTAAATGCCTTCCGATTCATGCTGAGCCCATGGACCGCGAGGCCCCGATGTCTTCCTCTGGGACCCGCGCCGTTGTCACGAGACGATGGTGTCTGCCCGTTCGAACTGCGTCAGTGACGCCCAGATATCATCATATTAGCCGGGTCTACCCAAACCGGATCTGCCCAAACCGGGTCTGCCCACACTGGATCTGCCAACATCAGGTCTGCCCAGATCAGGTCTGCCCAGACCGGGTCTGCCCACACCGGATCTACCCACACCGGATCTGCCCAAACCGGGTCTGCCCACGCCGGATCTGCCCAGACTGGATCTGCCCACGCCGGATCTGCCCTGACCGAGATCTGCCCAAACCGGATCTGCCCAGACCGGGTCTGCCCACGCCGGATTTGCCAGTCATGCAGATGCGCTCGGACCTCCCGTCCAGGTGGCCGGCGCGCGCCGCCGCCCACAACCCGGGGCTCAGATAGCAGACTCCTGGTTCTTCTCGTTGTCCTCGCTGTTGCTGCCGACCGAACTGCCGCCGCAGATCTGCATCTCGATTTCGGCCAGCCGGTGCTCCACCTCCCACTGCTGCTGGCTCAGCTTGACGCTCATGGAGTGGTTCTCGCCCTCGAGCTCGGTCAGCCGCTCGCGCAGCCGCCGGATCTCGGCCATCAGCAGATCCTGTGGCGCGTCACGCGACAGCTGGCTCGGGCTGCACGGCCGGCTGCACGGCCGGTGGTAGGACGGACTGGCGCTTAGTGGCAGAGGACCTGCCGGACGCGGTCAGATGAGTCAATAGGGTGGGGGGGGGGGGGGGGCGGATTGGCGCTCAGTGGCAAAGGACCTGCCGAAAGCAACAGACGAGACAGTAGGGGACGGACTGGTGCTTGGTGGCAGAGGACCTGCCAGACACGGTTAGGTGAGTCAGTAGGGTGTGGGGGGGGGGGGGGGGGGCGGACTGACGTTCAGTGGCAGAGGACCTGCTGAACACAACCGGCGAGGCAGTAGGGGGACGGGCTGGTGTTTGGTGGCAGAGGACCTGTCAGGCACGGTCAGGGGAGTCAGGAGGGGGTCGGATCCGCGCTCAATGGCGGAGGACCTGCCGGACACGGTCGGTCAGGGTAATCAGTAGGGAGCGGAAGTCAATGAAGCACACATACGTAAATGTGGATACGTAGGACCCCGATGGGCTTTTTGGAGCATTCGACACAAGTATTGTGAAGAGGGAAGGATGTAGCCACAGTCCAACGCTTAGATATATGCATTTAGAGCCGAAACGATGCATGAATAATGTGAACCACTGGAATGGACTCCCGCACGCCGTGGTGCTCGATACTTTGCACCAGGAAAGCTAGGTAATATAGACTGCGTGCGAGAGAACACTGCGTTCCGTGCGTGCGACATGATGATTTTGAGTGAACTCTCGTAAAGTGACGGTTATGGAAATAAAAGTAAAGCAAAGGCAATGTGAAATCAAAGAGCAGAGTTTAGGGAATGCTTTTGTCGCACGTCACATTTTCGCACGAGTGTACACTTCAAGCAAGCCGCAAAGCAGGGAATACCGGGGACGTCTTGTGGTACACGTCTCTGGAATTCAGCGTTGCGCACATCAGTTACCTCATTCAATCAACAAATTCACCTATACTTGGGTGCAAAAAGCAGGAATGCTGCCCCCAGCACTTGGCACGCCTTTTCAGCTCAGTTGCTAAGTCAAGTGAGCAGCGTGGCTAAGTGGCATTCGCTCCCAAGCGTCTACGGGCGCTGTCGCTCAAGTATTCCTGCGGGAACCCCCTGCACTTAACAAAGACAACGACTAAGCTAGTCTGATTGTAAGACATCTGTAATTAGTCTAATCAACCCAATTCATTCTAGCTACAACCCCCTCAAGGGATAACATTCACCTAAGGTAATTAGTCCACTGAACTTCGCCCCATTCAACGTGTCACTCAGATGGATTCCGCGGAGGCGACTAGCCTGGAAATAATTATTTCCCGTTCCCGGGCGTTCTGTCTGTTTCCAGCCAATTCAGACTGGATGGGCAGAGCGGATGCTAATGGTGACGTGATGCTCTTTCTCATTGCAGCGGAAGGAGGATACAGCGAGGGAGAGAGAGAGGAGAGAGAGAGAGAGAGAGAGATGAGAGAAGAGAGAGAGGAGAGCGAGAGAGAGAGAGAGAGAGAGGAGAGAGAGAGAGATGAGAGAGAGAGAGAGAGAGGAGAGAGAGAGAGAGAGAGAGAGAGAGAGAGAGAGAGAGAGAGAGAGAGAGAGGGGATGGAGGGGAGAGGGAGCAGCTATGGGTGCCATGGACTTCACCATCTGTCAGACGGCGGATGTCATTTCGTGCTCACCTGTGTATGACCGGGAGTCGTCAAAGCCCTGGAAGAAGTGGCGGTCGCAAGTGGAGGCTGGTGACGCCTCGAGCGTGCTGGGCGTCAGACGCATGCCCCGGCCGAACGCTGGCGATGGCTGCGGCGACACCGCCCCAGGCGACGCACCTGAACAGAACCGATCAGACCGTCACGCACAGCTCATCCTGGTCTGACGGCACGCAGCTCCCCACGGCATGGGACGCTCCGCCTCATCAAGTTCTTGGAGCATGTCGTGCTGCTACTGACCGGCGTGTTGCTAAGTGCCGTGCTCCGTAAATGCTGCAAGGAAACGGTTAAGCAGATGGGATATGGGGGGACCAGTTTTGAGCATCCAGTTAATGTCTTCTTCCTGTTTTCGTCTTTGCATTTATGTTTAGTCGATTGCGGTGTGCTGACTCTGACTCTCGCTTCACTGGTCTTTTACGACAATTTACAACAGCATGCGCTGCGAGCAGTGGGGAACATGACAGAGGCTTCCTGAAAATCGTAAGCCTAATGCCGCGATTTAGCATTTATCCGTCTCCGCATTACAATTACGTTCAGAGTTTCGGCGACTTTCATGCCTATGGGTAAGGCAAAATGTGGACGTGCCAGCAGACTGCACTTTTTCCTGTGCCCAGCATGCCTTCAGTCCGGTCCTTGAACTGCGAGAAACGGCATGCGGGAGACAAATCACCGACAAATGTCCGGCCGGGTGAACGCAATACGCCACCAACAAGTCCCGCACGAGGCCCACGAAATACCACCGATAAGTCCCGCACGAGGCCCACGAAATACCACCGACAAGTCCCGCACGAGGCCCACGAAATGCCACAGACAAGTCCCGCACGAGGCCTACGAAATACCACCGACAAGTCGCGCATGAGGCCTACGAAATACCACCGACGAGTCGCGCACGAGGCCTACGAAATGCCACCGACAAGTCCCGCACGGGGCCCACGAAATACCACCGACAAGCCCCGCACGAGGCCCACGAAATGCCACCGACAAGTCCCGCACGAGGCCCACGAAATGCCACGTCGACTTCGCCAGCACACGAGGCAGAAAGAAGGCTGACAACCCGTTTTGTGGACGGGCGCGGGATATTCAGTCAGATGGAGTGCGAGAGGATTGCGACACAGCAACTAAATAGAATTTCGCCTCCGACGTGACGTTAAGGCGTCCTCGACTGCCTCGCTGGCGACAGCTATGCCTGAAAGGTGACGGGTGATCTGGAGCCGGAGCGCTGTGAACGGGCACATCCGTCCGCGCGGAGAGCAGGGGGAGAGAGCGTCCGCAGCGTTCGACGGCGCCCTGGATCGATGACAGGCTGAGATCACCCACCAAATAGCGACGATACACAGTCCGCGGAGGCACCTAACCCTACGCTTTAACGTTTCTGTGTCATTCGGCGGCTACGGCGGCCGCGTGAATTTCAGGATCGTAGATGCCCGACAGCCGTGGAGTAATTCTACATCAGGGTCGCATCCAAGAGCAATCTCTTGAAAGCTGTCGATGGGAAGGAACGAGATGGCTGAAGAGCTATTAGCTCAAACCTAAACCTGAGCCAGAGGCCGCGAGCGTTCAGCTCAGCACCCCGAGTCCGTGACCTTGCGGCAAGGTCAACGATCGAGAGCCGCAGCCAAGACGATTACGGTTGATAGCACGTCGTGCTTCCACTTGAGTTATGAATACCTCAGACGGCCATGCGGCCACTACATCAGGCGGATTGGGCGCGGGCTGACGGCTGGGCTCCCCGGCGGCTCCTCGTGAGGGCACCGACACCATCAG